>NW_021319548.1:90875-217014 GCF_001605985.2 Dendrobium catenatum | reverse complement strand
CACAACAAACCACCGGCCTAGCCTAGGCTAAAGTTAGTAGTCCTAGCAAGCATCTAAGTGTGTGAAAGAGGTCGTGTGGCTTGGATAGGTCCTATAGGAATTATTGTTTGAATTGCATATATTATTAGGATTGATTTATTACAGGCCAAAGGAATTTGGTTAACGTTTAAGTAAAGTATATTTGAATTATTAGAAATTATTCTAATTTTAAGGGTTAGAGTTATTTAATTTATTTCTAAAGAATCTATAGATTGATAATTTCCTAAGTGCAGGAAATTATCAATTTATAAATCCTAGGACTTTCAGAATAAATACCCGTCTTAGATAGGAGATAGGTATTCATTTTGAAATCCCCAAAGTTTTATTAGAGAAAGAGAAAGGGACCTTATGAATGCAATACCACGTGCCCTCCCGAAGGAATCTAGCACGTCGTATAAGGTCGGTGTATTATTATATTTGTTTGAAGATCTCCAAATCCAAATGTATTAGTGCCTTCCTAAAAGGATTCATGCACAACACATAGGAGATCTCTTGATTATTTAAGTATATTAAAGGCCCTTTAATCAAAATGCATAAAGCTCTCCCAAAAGGAATCGGGTTTTAGGCATAAAAGGCCTTAATTCATCTAATCTAAATTAATAATCAAATTTAATTGATTAAAATAAATTTAATCAATCAAATAATCAAATTAATTTAGTTTAGATGAATTAAAATTTAGTTTAATTTTTTAATGGATTTTATTGTAATATTTATAATTTTTTAGAAATTTTAATGAATTATTAAAGAAATTACTTAATTAGTGTATTATTAATGAATTCATGATTAGAAAATTACTTAAAATTAAAATTAATAAATTTCTGATTTGATTTGATTTTAAAAGAGTTTATTTTATATTTTTGAATTTTATTTGATTTTTATATGAATTTTAAGTCGTTTGTTTAATTAATGCTAGTTAAAAGTGATTAGAGATCTAATGAATGATTTAATGAAATTTAGACTTTGATTTTGATTTTATATGGTTGTAGACTTGATTTAGAGTTGATTGAAATTGATTGAGATTGGTTTTTTAGATTTTAGGAATTTATTTGATTTATTTGGAATTTATCAAAACAAAAGAAAAAGATCTTTAATGAAGGATCATCCTAAATCTACTAGTTGTTTTGAGATCAATTAATGTCAAATCAAAGTGAGTTTGATCATTGGGTACATGACACTAATTTTTTTAAGTTTATGTTCAATCCCAAAAGGAATTCATGTAGTGTATCCTAGATTTGACTAAGTTAGCTAAGACCAGGTCCTTAATTGTTGTCCTTAGTGTCACTAAATTGTAGGTAAGCAAATCAATGTTCTTCTAACCCTTGGACACTAATTATAACACACCAAGCAATCATAAGCAAAGAAAAAGAAATGCTCCTAATATTCTATGGAAGAATCATAGTGAATTATTATAGTTATAGGTCATTTAATAACCTATAAGCTTAGATAATTTACTATAGAGGAATAGAGACATCAAATTAGAATAAGGTGATTTTGGGACATATACATATATGCATATGTAAATCAATATCCCTAAATCAAGAATCAACCTAATTTGATATAGTGATCATGTATAGTTTATTAGTTATTTAGACTAGATTAAGCATGATATTGAAGGTGAATTTTAACTAAACCATACATGATCAAAATCTAAACCTATTCTCAGTGAAGTAATGGTTTTACCACTGATTCCATAGAATTCTAGCATGCTATGATGGATTTAATTTGAATGATTTATGGATTTCCAATAATCTAAGTCAAATTTTGACTTAAATTTTTGTAAATTCATAAACCAATTGGGCTTGCATCAAATAGGCTTAGGAAAATTACAGGAAGTCAACCCTAGACGCTACTATATCTCTGCCAAAATTTAGCTCAAGATAATATATATATATTTTTATTTAAAAATAAAATAAAGATTACAGTATTATTAAAATTATTAAGAAAATATTACTCAAAATAATTTTTTATTATTTTTATAATAAAGTACATGAAAATACAAATAAAACAGGCCTAAGAAATCCAAAATTGGACCAAAAATGAAATTCTGGTGAATTTTTGAAGTTATGCAGATTTTCTGAATTTTTTTAGATGTTTTAAATGCCCAGTCAAACGGCGACGCTGACTGGGACACGCGGCGCACACGGGGATGGCCATGTGGACGGCGGCGGTCATGTGGGGCCATCCACTCAACCAGCTCAGCGGGGTAACAGATGCCGTCGGATCTAACACAGAGCTGATCCGACGGCTGAGATTAGATCCCGCAGTAGATGTCTGATCTGAGGGATCGGACGGTTGATCAAAGCCCCGCGGTTTGAAATGGATGAACCAGATCGTGTCGTATGCAGATGGTTCTTCCAGCCGTTCATGCGAATCAAACCATACGGAATGGATGACAGAATCTCGTCTGTTGAAATCAAATATATGATATCAACGACAGTGATTTCGTCTTCTTCGTCTAAAAGGCCCGTAAACCCTAATCTAATTTCAATCTTTTTCTCATAAAATACTCAACCAATTAATTTAAGATTTTGGGCAGAGATCTAGTGGAGTCTAGTGAGTAATGGGGGTTATTTTTAAGTCTTTTGTTGCAATCTTTAATGAGTTATTTAAGAACCTAAGTAAATGCCTAGGGTTTAGGATTTATCGAGCTATGATTGATGGATTTGGATGTTTTAAACACGGTTGAACTTGTAGATTGTCCACGTGTTGATCTCCTTCGGGCCTCGAGCTTGGGGGATCAATGGAAGTAGAGTTGAGGGAGTTTGGACGGAGTAGCTCACGGTCCTTCATGATCCTTGCCGCTGACGATGTCCAAACGATCGAAAAAGGTCAGGAAAAGATGGAGGAAGCTCTAGGATTTCAAAATGAAATGCAAAAAGCTCTGGAGATCAATTGAGATGAGAGATAGTATCTCCTATACTAATCCCGTCGTTTTGCCTTATTCAGCTGCTTGGAGCCAAAAGGGGCGGCTGTGATTGATCAGGGAGGTTTCCTGGATGATTGACACCTGGCCTAGGTGGTTAGGTATCAAGGGAGTGGAGTGTATTGGCTGGGTGAGCTGGAAGTTTGTCCTCACATGGGAGGGGACCATCCAAGCTAGTTAAGCCATTTGAAACCATAGGAATAACTTGGCCGTGTTGGGCTAACTTCCAGGAAGCTTCTAGAGTCAGTTCTATGGGTTGGGCATGCCTGGTTTAGGCTGGGAAGTTTGAATTGATCGAGTTGACCATTAGAGTTCGTTTGAGCTTTTGGACGGGCTGTGGAGCATACCAAAGCTTGGAAGAGGTTAGGATAGCTTGAGGGGAGCTTTTGGAACTGAGCCTGAGTGTTAGAATGGGCTGGATCAGGCTGAGTTCTTTGAATGGGTCGGTTTTATCATGTTTGGCTCATTCCAACCCTTGATTTGACTGGTTTGACCAGTCAACCTGGGATGTTGACTGATGAGGTGGCATGCAAGGATCTCTTGATTGCTAGGATGCTGAGTTTGGAGCTAATGAATGGAGTTTGAATGCTATGTAGTTAATTCTTAAAATGTTTAATGGTCTCTTGACCATTTGTTGACTAGTTTGATTAGTCAATAGGTCAAGCCTTGCTGAGGTGGCAAGGAAAAAGGTATTGAGCTGGTTGAATGAGCTGGGTTCAAAAGGATTGAGAGGATTTGAATTTGCTTAAGTATTTAAGTCTTCCTAAAGCCCTTAGGAGACTGTGTTGACTATGTTGACCAGTCAACCAGTCAATGAGGTGAATGATGTGGACTAGGAGAATGTCATGGGTGCTGATGAGGGTTATTCCAAAGTTTATGTAGGTCATTTGGGTCAAGAGGGCTTAATGGGCCCTTAAAGGGCCATTAAGCTAAAACTGGTTGATTTTGCCAACCAAGTGGGTCCAGGGTCTGGAAATAGGTTCAAAAGATTTAAAATGTAATTTTGAGTCTATTGGATGTGGTCCTAGAGTCTGGGGAGATCAATTCAGTCAAATCACCTGTTTGGACCCTAAAGGGCCTCTTAGGTCAACCTTGTTGACTTGGTCAACCAGGTTGACCCAGAGTGTGGGAATAGGTCTAACAGGTTTGGTTTGGCATTTGAAATCTACTGGAGGTGGTTGCATTCAGTTTGGAGCTCATTTGGTTTGAAATTACTGTTTGAGCCCCCTAGGGGTATTTTGGTCATTTTGGCCTCATGACCACTGGGGGCTGAAATGAGTCTAGAAAAATACAGTTAATTGATCAACATATCAGGATTGATGGTCTGGAAGTGATTGCAGGCTTTGATGACGGCTCCAGGGTGAAATGAGTCTTGATAGGGGATCCACTGGATGATAGGTCCAGTGGCATAGGCTGTAAATATTTGAAGGTTTTACAGCCTTTGGATTTCAATTGGGTTTCTAGGGTTAGGGACCTTAGAATTGGCTCGAATTTGGAGGGTTGACTCTAGAGACATGTCCCATCAGTATGAAACTCATAGAGCTTGAATCAGAGTCCATTTGAATGGGTTTTAAAGTTCTAAAAAATTCACTGGAAAAGGTCATTAGGACTAAGCCTTAGGACCGTAGATCTGAGTCTGTATTTGACTAGGGTTTGTATTGATTTGAGTTTGGGTTTTGGTTTAGGATCTCATTAGATACTTCATAGAGAAATGAGGTCAACAATCAGTAGGCAGCACAGGAGAAGCATTAGAAGGATCCAACTCAGTAGAATCATTATCCCCCCCCCCCAAAATTAACATCACGAAGTAAATTATCACCCACACCTATCAACTTATAACCAAAAACACCTTGAGCCACATTAAAGTCATTTGAAAAAGGGTTAACAGCCATAGCACCATGAGACCCAATACATTTATGCGAAGAAGACTCAACAGCCACTGCCCCGATAAAGATGGGGACAAACTAATCCTTACTAGCAAAATGGGATTCACTGCCAATATTAACCTGAGCTATATAAGGAGAAAACTCTCATGTCTGCTAGGGTGACACACCCAAACCACCATCCGACGGATCATTCCCCACTGCTGGCATAGAACTAGAAGCCACAAGATCCAAGGAAACCAAAACGACATCCTCAGACAAATGACTGGCCTCAACATCAACCAAAGGATTAAGTATTATTTCTTTACCACACCGACCCATCACACCAACATCCACATTATCCCTCAAGGATAAGGCAACAAAACTACTATCTCAGACAAAATCAGGCTCATCATAGGAAGGAAAAACATTTAAATTAGCAACCAACCCCTACCAATAATGTTAATAATTTCCCTAGATAAAGCATGGTCCTTAACAACAGGTGGATGCAAACGAGCACATTCTTTTTTGGAATGAACAAGATATTTACAATGATAGCAAAATGGTGGAAACTCATCCATCACAATACGTTGAATATAGCCTAATTTTTTTTAGGCCTATCCAAACCTTACCAGGATAACTTTTTTTATATCTAGCTCTGCCATCACACTAGTAACCGATGGACAAGAGGCAGCTGCGGTGGAAGCATCAACATGTAGGGGACGGCCAAAAATAGTACTCAAACCATGAAGAATATGGGGTTACAAGTGAGGACAGAGATTTGGGAATGAAATCTAGACCGGCACAATTGGGGACTCTTTCGCAATGTCCACAAAAGGAGACCACTTAATTAACTTCATGAAATAATTACTCACAAAATAAGAATGATGAGCAAACACACGAAAATAATCCAAATCACATTTCAATTTGATCAACACATGATGAGAATCCAACAAGGTGATGGAGAACTCACCAACCAACTTCAAGTTAAAAAAAATTTCTCAATCACATCCAAAGAGGGCCTACGAATGTGGAAATAACCAACAAGCTAGAAAGAAAAAGGAGCGGCTAGAGCATGGACTTGATCCTCTGAGATGCACACATTAGGAAGCCCTTCGAAGGATGAGGTTTTGATTTTTGAAAAAGAGACCAAAGGGGAAGCGCCCGAAAGGGCATCAACAAAAGACTGAGAGGTTGTTTTCCCGTTCAAGAAGTCTGTGTCCGCCAATCGGGCTTGATAGATCGCATTGCCAAAGCAAGGAGGGATAATCAAGACAATATAAGAACAAGGAATAAGAAACAGGAAAATAGGATAATAAAAGTAAGAAAGAAGGGATACATTCCTGAGTGGAGGAAGTCACTCCCCTCTGCGGAGGAAAACATAGGAGTGAAACCCTAGGGTTAGGGCTGCGCTGGGCAATTGAAAGAGTACTGTCGGAGTCGGTGTAGATAAAGGGGCCGATGGTCCTATCTAGGGCATGCTAAATGTATTGGGTGAGATAAATAACTTGTTTCAATTGAGGTTCATTGGCCTAAGCAATGAGTAATTTAGGTTAAATTATTTATCGGAAATTCAATCAAACCATTTTGTAATATTAATCTTAATTAGTTTAATTAAATTGGCCAAGTTAGTTCATATAACTTATTTGGTTAATTTTGATGAATATGATATTTAGCCTTGGTCAAAAGTTAATTGAACTCAATTCAAAGGTCAAATTATTCAAATTAGCTTTAAAGTGTTAATATAGTCAAAATGGTTAAGTGAACAAATTTGTATATCCAAGAACTAGTTAGAGCTAATTCATTTGTGATACTACATTGAATTTTGTTTGAAGTGATTGGACTAATATATGTGAAATTCCATTGACATAGATTGGATTGGTGTCGAATTACTAAATAGATTAAATTGGGTTTTGTTGGGTAAAATAGTCCAATTAGATTTCTCTTGTCATAACCCAACTCAACATGACATGTCCTATCGTGTTATGCTGTGATAGACAAATCCAATATCTAGTTTTGAAAATATTATAGATTCTCTTCTAATACATATTTTGAATGAACAATAGATTACAGAGATATTAAATATCTAGAGTATTGAAATAAACTCATTCGTAAAATTTCTTTTATTTCATAAAAAATATATACAACATCTATAGTACAATAATGATTATAGAATAGAAAGTAGACCAAAATATAACCAAAGCTAACCACGACTGTATAAAAATCAAAATAGAGAAATACCTATATTGGCCCAAATTAGATATTGAACTGCTAATCAACAAGCTCTTCTATTTTCAAGATTCTAAAAACATAATGAAAACCCACAGTGAACTACAATAGTTCAGGTTGCCATAAGTTTTAATCTAAAATTTTAAATTATTCATATCATTAAATATTTTAAAAAATGTTAAATGCAATTAAATGTAGTACAATAACAAACTGTGTTGAGCAATGTAATAAGAGTATTAAAATTAACCAAAAATACAAATAATAATACTGACCTGTTAATTAAAATAAAATTCCTATTTCAAAATAATTTATATCACTTATTTCTCTGGTCCTAGATAAAACCTCACAGGATTCTGACCCCTTCTAATGCTAAACATAAATTTATCTCTTTCATATAGAATCTCAAAGAATTTGGACCCTTTATGACTCCCAAAAGACAAATATTTTTATTTAGACTCCTAGTCACAAACATAATCTCAAGGAATTCTAGCCCCTTATATCTCACAAAAAATATTTTTTTTTTCATATCAAAACTATTCAATATCACATAGTTCAATCACATAAATATATATATTTCATCACATTACAATAATTTAAGTATAATTAGGTATATTTTATAATTACTTGATTTCCTATAACGGTAGGCAATAAGAAAACTTAATGAGTAAAAATACATAGTTTCAAAACAAAACAAAATTACTAAAAATTATGTAAAATATCATTTTAAGACTTTAATCATACTACATCATAATTTTTAGAGTTAGCTTTATTTTTTATATAATAAACACTATCTAATTTTCAAAACCCTTAGTGTAAAATTTCAAAAAATTATTTAAAATATTTTGAATCTCAATTTCTATAACATATAAAAAGTAACATGGTGAAAGTTCTTCTAGTTTGAACTTATCCTTATTTTTTGTAACAAAAATTTAAATTCAATAAGAAAATTCAGAAAAAGTTTGTATTTTTGAAATTTGAGACATGCATAATGTGACATATCTCGATCCAGACAGCTTTGAAGATTTGAATGACGATTAAAAATGACTCGAATGTTGTTACTATACGATCTAACTATATTGTATGATTTTTTTTATCATTATATGAATTTACTATTATTGTACTATATTGCTCTTCTATTACTGACATTGATGATACTTCTATTGATTTATTCACTCATACTAATATTGATTCATTAATTATGTTATTGGTTATTGATTTACTGTTATCAATACTGAACATGTGTTTATGATACTAAATTAATATTGATATAGAAAGTTTGATAGCATGTACATACTATTATATAATTTTACTTTATTGATATAATTTCAATGATCCTCATTGAGGCTTTGGTTTTTCTGATTTATATGATTTTCTTACTGATTAAACAATATTGTTATGATAACTACTTTATTGATTTGACACCTATACTTATTTATTGGTTTCTGCACTATACCATTAGCTTTTGTACCATACTATTTTCCTGTTTCATAGATCTTACTACTAGTGCATGTGCGTTTTGTTATTTATGTATAAATTTATGATCATATGACTATTGCTGCTATGAATTGACTAATGTCATACATATTGCTTCTTTATCATGCTATGAATTATTTATATGATTTAGTGGTCTACTGGGCTTTCTAACTCATTTTATATGGTTTAAATGATTTTAGGTCAGGGCAGAGGATCGACAATGTGAGACTGACCATAATTCTCTAGGTTATTTTATTATTTTGTTTAGTTATTCTTTTACGCTAAGGGATAAATGATATGTTGTATTTATATGATTCATGGTATTGTACATAATTTTTGGAGTAATAAATACATATGCATATTGAGTTTTGATTATTATATTTATTTCCGCTTATATTATTATAGATAAAAATAGATAAATATGGTGTTGTTATATTTAAATATTAAAGAAAGAATTCTTTTTTTTTTAGAATATAGGGCATGACACTATATTCCTATCTCGACGTAAGAAAATTCATAACAAAACATATGATCACATCTTTCCATTTCTACTATGGAATGGGTAATAGATGTAAAAAACCTTTTGGTCGTTGATGCTTTGCCTTCACTATATAACACACTTCACATTGTGAAATAAAAGTTGCAACATCTTTTTTTTAATCTATGCCATCAAAACTTATCAATTAAATTAGAATACATTTTACTGCTTCATGGGTAAATAGTGTAGCCTTAATTGTAAGCCTCTTGTAGAATCTCCCATATCTGATCTTCAAAAATAAGGACTCACAATCTATTCTTATAAAAAATAGTACAAGAATCAGACACTCATAATTCAAGTTTCTTACCATATTTGATATGATCAATCAACTTTAAATATTTTATATTTGGTTTTTGAGATTCCTGAATTCTTTTTTGTAAAGATGGTTGAATAATCATTTGAGCCAATATACTAGAATTCTGTTCAATAGAAGAAAAACACCTCCAACCATAATATCTATACATTTCATATCAAACACCCATTAGAAGTAAGTTAAATACATGATAATCCAAAAGATTTCCTTTATAGAGAATATGTTACTGCATTAGCCTTAATACTGAATAAGAGAATCATAGTTTATAATCAATTCAAAACATCTCTTTTGCCTCAGATTCAAATCCTTATGAGTAAATATATACTTTAGACTCTGATGACCAGTAAAAATCTCACACCTGACACCATATAGATAATATCTCCAAAATTTTAGAGCAAAAGTAACAACATTAAGTTTTAGATCAAGCATCATTGAATACTTAAAATCCTTTTATACCAGATGGAAGAGCCAAATTAAAGTAGAAGTCAAATGATTTTTTAATCTCTAAAAAAAGGCCTCAAACTCACACATCTAGACAAAAGTTATTAACTTTTGATTCAATTTTATGAGAGGTGAAAAGTCTGAAAAAATTCCTTTATAAACTACCTGTATCCATCCATACCCAAGAAACTACATATCTCAAATACAATAGAAAGACTCGACCAATCAGTAACTACCTAAACTTTTTAGGGATCTATAGAAATACTTGCACTGCTCACCACGTGCCCTAAAAAATAATACTCCTCAACCAAAATTCATATTTGGAGAATTTTGTTTATAGCTGATTCTACCTCAATATCTCTAACACAATCCTCAAATGTATTGCATAATCTTCCTCAAAAGTAGAATAAATTAAAATATTATCTATGAACTCTATTGCAAATTGATCCTGATAATCTCTTAGCACTCTGTTCATCAAATCCTTAAAGATGGCTGACATATTAATCACCCTAAAAGGCACGACTAAAAACTCCTAGTGTCCATATCGAGTACTGAAAGTAGTCTTTATCATATAAGCCTCTCTCACTTTCACATAATACTATCTGAATTGTAGATAAATCTTGAAAAATATAGAAGATCCAACTAGCTGATTAAATAGATCATCAATCTATAACAAAGAATACTTGTTCTTAATAGTGACTTTATTTAACCCCCTGATATATGCACATCATACCATCCTTTTTTTCACAAATAGTATATGTGTTCCCTATAGAGACACACTAGGAAGGATGAATCCCCTATTAACCAACTCCTAAAACTGAACCTTTAATTCCTAAAGCTCCTTTAGTGCTATCCTATACGAAGCTTTGAAAATCAGGGCAACACCCAAAAATACATCAATACATAACTCCATGTCTCTATCTAGAGGCAAATTAATAAACTCATTGAGAAATACATCTGAGAATTCGTAAACTACTTGAACATCATAAATATAATTAGAATCCAGCCTGCTATCTTTGGTTAATGCCAAAACGATCATGCAACCCTTCTCCCATAACTTATATACTTACATGGTATAATTTAGATAAGACAAAATACCTCTAACTCCCTAAAATACATAATTATCACTACCCAAAATAAAGTAAGTCACTTATTTAAGCAATCAATACAAGCCTCATACCGACTCAACCAGTCCATATCCAAAATAACATCAAATACAAAAAAATAAGTAATGAAATCAAACTGGGCCTCCACTTCCTATAAAAAATCTCAATATCACAAAAATAGAATATACTAGTTATCATACCATCTCTAATCGGTAAGGCAACATGTAAAAAGGTACTAAATTTAAAGGCAAGTGTAGTAAATCAAATAAATAAAAGACAAGCTCTAGAATCAAATAAAATATGATATGTCTAACCAGAGATATAAGTTATATATATATATATATATATATATCTGGAGTATCTCAAACCTCATATTAGGCCAAACTATACATACATGCCTGAACTAAAGTTAGTGTAATAGAACTACCAAACTCTCTTTGACCACTACCAGATAGCCTCCCTACCATATAATCATATCCACTTCCTCTACCAGATGGTCCCGCAGGAAATGTATAGATTAGAACTACCCTTGGCCTCCCTATCGATCTAACACGAGTCTTAGATCTGAACTCATATCATTTATCTAATCCTGGTTGTGAATACTTGGTTGCCCGGTGCCCTTACTGTTCGTACTTGAAGCATTGTCTAGTCATCCTTTAACTCTAACCATAATGTCTTCTTCCATAACTCTGGTACATAGGTACCCCACTAACAAAACTTTCAAAACTATTAATATTACCCCTACTCAGAGTTTTCATTGACATAAACTGTCCATATTTTTTGCTCTCTTTAGTTACAAATCCGCTCTTCTCATTAGAAAATCTATTGCCAAATATCTTGCCACTGAACCTCAAGTCCTCTTGAAATCCACCGCTACTTGAGTATCTTCAAGATCATTTTTCAATCATTTAGCTCTCTTCACAAGTTAAAAAAAATTAGAAATGTGAAATGGTAGCCATGACCAAACTATCTCAAAGTCCTCTTTGAAATCTATAACTTTTCTGCTGGAATGCTAACTAGCTACGGAGCATATCTATCCAAGGTAATAAGCTCTATTTCATATTGCATCACAATCTTACTCCTTGAAATAATCTCAAGAAGTCTCCTATATCTGTTGAATTGTAGAAGGTTTGAACAAGGCTCAAAACACATTAGAGAGCTCCTCCAACTAATTAGAGATTAATTTTTCTTCAAAATCTCCTCCATTGGCCTATCCACTAGTGCTCTATCTCATCATCTAACAAAAAGATAGCTAAGGGTAATTTCTTTTCAAAGAGACACTACATATCATAAAATGTCTTCTCTAGTATCCTTAATTATCCTCTACTGTCTAGGCTCAATAACGCCCTTAAACTTAGAGGCTTTAATCTCAAATACATATGTAAATGTTTCACTACAGGAAATTCGGCCATTACCTTGTGATTTTTTTCGGTGAAACTTGGAGAATTTTTGTGTAATGAAAATTTTTGTAGTTTTTTATTTTTTTGTTAGTTTTATGGTGAATTTTAGGCTTTTGTATGAGCATAGTATTGCGATTTTCAGAATCGTAGAACGAAAACTGGCAGTTTATTTTTGGCAGTATTTATTTCTAATAATTTTTTGGTTGTCATAGCCACCAGAAATTAAAAAAAATTATTAAAATATTTCCTCCTACACGACTGCCCAACCACGCAACCCGCCTGCCCGTGATTTGCTTGCCATGGGATTCGAACAACAATAAAAAAAAAAAACTTCAAACACCCAGTCATTTTGATGGGAAGGAAAATATGTAAAAAATTTACTCTTTATATTTAAACTATAATTAAAAAAAATTAAATTTAAAGCTTAATTAATTAAAAAATTAAAATATTAATTAATTAAATTAAGTTAGTTAATTCAATAATTAATTAAAATAGTTATTAAATTTTAGTTAATTAGAATAAATTATTAAATTTATACTTAATTCAAATAAAATTTTAAACTATAAAAAAATAAGAAAATTATTAATCATGTTAAAATAAAAATTTAAATATAAAATTAGTTAAAGTGAAATAAAAAATTAATAGTTAATTAAATTGAAAAATTAATTAAATAAATATTAGTTTATTAATTTAAAAATAACTATAAAATTATTTTTTTAAATATTTAAGTAGTTAAAATTTTATCAATTTGGATCATTCTGGGTAGGTCTACTATGGAAGACATACATTTATTGAGAGGTTTGATGGAGAAATATGATATTTATTGATTTAGAGAAAGCATATGATAAAGTTCCAAGACTGCTATGGAAGCGTTCATAAAATGAAAGGAGTTAATAATGGCTTATATTCAAATCATTAAAGATATATATGCATGAGCTAGTACTTGTGTTAAAAAATAAGTGGTTTGACCAAGTATTTCCTATTCGATTGGATTACAACAAGTATCACCTTACGTCCATCTCTTATTTTCTTTAGTCATGGATGTTCTCACTATACATTTACAAGAGGATGTCCTTGGTGTATGCTTTTTGCTAATGATATTCTTCTGTTGATAAGACTAGAGAAGAAAGTTGAAGGTAAACTTGAATTATGGGAGGTCAACCTTAGAGTCTAAAGGTTTTTGCTTGAGTAGATCTAAAACTGAATATATGGAGTGTAATTTTAGTAGCAATACACCTAGTGAGGGGATTGGTGACTTTGGGCAATCAATCATTAATAGAGTACATGTTTTTATATATCTTGGATTTTATTGTTCAAGATGATGGTGAAATAAATGGGGATATTATCAATAGAATTCAAGTTGGATGGTTGAATGGAGGAATGCATCGAGCTTGTTGTGCGATAGAAAAGTCCCCTCAAACTTAAGGGAAAATTCATAAGATGGTGTGAGACTACAGTGCTTATGGTGCGAATGTTGGCCTTTTAAAAAGAAGCATAATACTAAATTAAGTGTTGCAGAGATGAGGATGCTTAGGTGAATGAGTGGCTTTACCCTTAGAGATAGGATACAAAATGAGCATATACAAGATAAGGTTGGAAGCTCCAGTGGAAGATAAGATTAGAGAGAGTCACCTTAGATGGTTTGGTCACATTAAACGGAGGCCTTCTGATGACCCAATTAAGAAAGTTGAGGTATTAAATTTGACTTATATTAAAAAGGTAGAGTAGAACTAAAAAGACTTGTTTAGAAAATATTAGAAATGATCTTCTTTATTAGATTTTAAATGAGAATTTGACTTTTAAAGGGCACAACGGTGAAAAAGGATCATGTAGCCGACCTCACGTAGTGGGACAAAGGCTTGATGATGTTGTTATTATTATATTTAAATAGTTAAATTTTAAATCCGACAGAAAAGCCGACTGAAAGAAATTCACCAAAATTGTTGCAGATTAAGTTATCTGTATTCCATGAAAAAATTATCGTAAAATTGATTGTTGGAAAACCACAAGAAATTTTACTAGTATGAGTGATTTTCATATATATTTATATGTTAATCATATCAAATTGTAGGAACTGTACTTTGTACTATGCCCATCATTAGAGCTATCATACTAGTAAATTAAGAAACTATATAAAAAATCACAATCCGAGTTTTTATATGTATTGGAGCTGTCTGGCTGGCACTCTTCCCATCTATCATATCAGAGTCTAACAAAACTATAATCACAAAGAATATGCAATTGAACATACAATGCACATAAAAAGAACCAAAATGAATAGCTAGATAAACCAAAACAACCCCACTTGACTTGCAAATCAATTCTTATAGTTTTATTTTTACGATATATTTCTAAAACTATTACTTTGTACAACAAAAAACTTATCACAATCCAACCCTATAGGAGAGATCATATCGTGTTGAGTTATGATAAGAAAATCTTAAGATCTAGTTTTTAATATTTTAGATTTCTTCCAATATGTATTTAAATAATATAGACTACATAGCTACTAAAACATCCAAAGCACTACAAATAAATTCATCCATAAAATCCTCTTAATTTTTCAATATATATTATATAATATATATAGCTATAGAACAAAAGCAGAGTAATAATAAGAGCATAATAATTATCGAAATATTCAAAGAATAATACTAACTAGTTAATTAAACTGATTCATATCACATATTTATCTGGTCCCATGCAAAATTTCACAGGATTTTGGCCCATTATGACTCCCAATAGACTATTCCCTCTTTTAAATAGAATCTCAAACGATTTTAGCCCATTATGACTCACAACTGACATATTTTCATATTAAGATTCCCAATCACATATATAATCTAAAAAGGATTCTGGCCCCTACTATCTTCTAATTGACATATTTTCATATCAAAACCATTTAATATCATATAATTCATTAGAATAAATACATATTTAATCACATTATAGTAGCTTAAGCATAATTAGATGCATTTCATAATTATAGTTTTTTTTATACGGTAGACAACAGATCGAAAATCCTATTGACTAAAAATGCATAGTTTCAAAACCTAACTAAATAACTAGAGATTGTGTAAAATAAAATTTTAAGATTATAATAGCACTACATTTTTTTTAATTCAAGATTATTTCCTATTTAATAAGAATAAACTAATTTTTAAAAGCCTATAGTAAGATTTTTCAAAAAATATTAAAAATGCTCAAAATCTCAATCTATATAATATATAAAAAGTTACAACGTGAAGGTTTTTCTAGTGTAAAATTATCCTTATTTTTTTGGAAACGGAAATATAAATTTAATCAGAAAATTTACAAAAAATTTATATTTTAAATAACTGACATATGTATAATGTTACCTAACTCGTTATGGATAACTTTTCCAACTGGGTTGATGGTTAAAAATAACCCGAGTGACTTAAAAATTATTCTTTCCTCTCAAAACCCCTCTTATTCTTTCCCTTCTTCAGATTTTTCTATTCTGTTAAAAAATGTAGAATTGAATACTGAATTTAGAGGTGTCACACCTCCAAAGGTCAAATTTCCTTTATGAGTTCATTGTATGCCTATTGGGACCTATCCAAATGGTTGACCATTAGCAACTATTCCAATTCTAAGGTTTAATTCAATAGTGACCTAACAAGATCCTACTGGATCAAGCCAGGACTCAAAGCATTTGACCTATTTCAATGGTCAACCATGATTAAGACATCTATGATTTGATGTTGTAATGTTATAGAGGAGAGTTTGCTAGGTGATAGAGTTATTTGGTTAATATCACAAAATAGCCCTAAGGTTTATTAGGAATTTTATGTTGGTTTGGCAAAACTGCACAAATTAAATTCATGAATCTCACTATCAATTATTATTATTTAATGAATCTCAATATCACTTATATTACGCCAATAAGTAACTAATCATATTATAATATATTTAAATGTTCATAACATTGATTTTTTCCGTTGAGACTAACTAATGTTAAGTGTGAAAAAGGTCTACATTAGGGTTAGCTAAGGGAAAATCTACTGAAAGGATGATGAATTGAATTATGAAGTCTTTAAATTGATTAAGAGGTTTCCTTTTTTATTTTGCCAAATGAAATCCTATTATCATTCTATAAGTTTATTTTCTATCAACATGTCCAAAGGTTGAGATGGTGTTCTCCAGATATGTTTGAGAAATCTCCAAGGGCTATTTAGAGGTTCAAGAAAATGAAGAGAATTGTTGGAGTCTTATGAAGTTAGCATGATTATTTCAAAGTCATCTTGCTATGTAACATCAACTAGTATTATTTTGTTGACTTTTTTATGCAAATAAAAGTCATTCATTAGATACAATTGTGGATGAACAAATTTTTTCTGATTATAGACCTTGACGCTTTTAATTAATATCCCTTTTGAGAGAGATTTAAGAGACTCGCTCCATTATCCCTTAAGAGATTGTTTCTTTCTGAAGTGACCATGGATAAATTTGGGTTGTTCAACCCTGATTTTGAAGCAATTTAACATGATTTTTTTCAAGAGATCTTCAAGAAGATAATTCTATTTATACTTTTAACAAATGGTTCACCTTGACAATTTGGCTTACTTGATCATAAATCTTATAGGTTCTTCAATTTATTTCCCTTATAGAGTATCTTTGAGAATTTAAATTTTTATACTCTCTCAATGGGTTCCTTTATTGATATATACTTCCTTTCTAGGATATCTCCAATGAAATAAGTCATCATATTGATAGTCAATATCCCCAGCATGTATAATACTTATATTGATATCAAATTTTCTGCCACCATTAACAATAAAGATAGAATCAAATTTCAAATTTATATTTAATATTTTGTCTCAAGTCTTGACCCATATTATTAAAACTCAATAGTTTTAATCTATTTTAAATGTGCTTATGTGTTTTACCATATCATTATTATTATGAAACAAATGCTTGGTAACAATGAGAATCAATGTGGTTTGTTTGATGGAGTGTTTCATATTTTTGCCATATTTATGGGTATGAAACTATCAAAATTCTATAAATAGGCCCCTCACTCTCTCTATATGGGGAGAGGATCTTGGAGTTGGAGCGTGAACTCTCTCTTGAGATTCAATAGAGCTTTGAGGCTCTAAGGATTAAAGAACACCACTGCCTGCCCATCATTTGACCACAATCCTTCGACCTCCATCACTCCCTTCTACAATCCTTAGATCACCGTCACCTAACCACAATCCCAGGATCTCTATCGACCAACCATGATCCATGAACCATTGTCACCCGACCCTAGTCTCTGAACACCATCACTCAACTACAATCCTTCTAACCTTCTTCACTCGTCGATTATGGATCTTCAGCCTCTATTGCTCGTTGATTATGGTCCTTCCATCCTCTATTGCTCGTCACCCGATTATGACCCTTCGACCATCTTCACCTAACTATAGTCCTTTCACCATCGTTGCTCGACAATGGCCAATGACTTACAATACTATGATCATCATCGCATGGATACTCCAATGTCTATCAACTCATCATCTACCATCGCTAAGAAAACCAACACACGCCATCACTTATATAATTGATACTTGTTATCGATGCGAACTTTGACTCTTAACTTCAACACTTGAATTTATGTCAGATTCCTATTAAAGGTCCATTCCAACTTCAACCAACAAATACATTCTTTACAGTATATCAATGCCTTCCCTCAAGTAAGGGCTTCATTTGCAAACAAATACAAATAGTAGTGGATTCATTCTATCTAGGTTAGACCCTATGATTTTTCCCTTTCCCAAGCTCTATACATAAAAACTCTGGTGTCTCTTGCAATTTTTGCTCTCTTTTCTTATTTGTGTGTGATGTGTCTTCATGCAAAGCTAGAATGTTAATCTCTTAGCTAGTCTTTCTATACTGCCACGGTTATTCTAGTAAACAATAAATTGATATTAGAAGTCATTTAAATAAAAATTTGGAGTATCTTATAATTTTAAAAAATATAAAAAATGGATAAATAATTAAAATTTTGTTTATTTTTTAAATAAAAATATGATAAATTATTTTATTTGTTAATAAATCATCTTGATGCATTACTTATGCTTATTATAATTCAAAATAATCAAACTATAATGCCAATGTGCCATACATAGCATATAATTTTATGGAATACTACATATCTAAGCAACCCCCCTATAGCCCTTGATGATGGCAACGATGCTATCTTCATCTAATCAACATAAACCTTCTTTCTAAAATTTTAATACTGCTTGTAGTAAGGATATCATCTTAACACGATATAATAGATGAGACTATTTTAGACGAGACTATTTGGCTGTTTTCATTGTGAATCTGTCATATTGCCGGTTCAGTCCTCATAAAAAATTGATCTAGCATCAAACCGATGAGAAACGGTTTGAACTGTCGGTTCAACTGGCAAACCATTGAACCGGTCCCGATTTTGAAAATTCGATTGGTTCAATTCATAATATATTTAAATAATTTAATTTAACATAGAATATTTTATTAAATATAACATATTTTATTTAATAATATAAAAAAACTTTATATTATTATGTATTAAGCACTAACAAATCATGCTCACATGGTTGCACCACCACATATGAGCTCTTAACCTATGAGTACAAGCAAGCTATATAAACAACACAATACAAACATTTTAAATGTGTAGGATTAAACAACTAGTAGAAATTTTTATAATATGTGTATGGTGGATTGCTTCTATGGGGGTTTTTAATTTTTTTTGAACATAATATTCAAATAATAAAACAATTATAATAATTTTTTAAGTTCTTAAATTTATAATTATTTATGTATTATAATTACCTTAAAATAAATTGAAAAATTTTAAGATCTATTATTACAAATTTATCTTATTATTTAAATATTTTTAATAGTTATTACATTATCTAATTCGACTCCAATCAAATCATTGAATCTTAAATCTCTTTTTTTTCTCGCTCGATCTCCAATATAATTTTTAAAGCTTTGATTTTAGTTTTTTTATGTATTTATATAAAAAATTTTATATAATTATTTAAGATTATTTTAGGACCACAAAATACAACTTCCAATCATATAACCACTTGTTGGTGATCACAAATGGTATTGTTAGGGAAGCCGGCATCCGAATGCAAGCATAGAGTCAACCTGTACGGACAGCAATTCTGACCTGTGGCAGCGGCCTATTACCGGGAGAAACAGAGGACCAAAGAACAACCGGTATGAATATCCAATTGGCATAGATTTAATCGTATTTCATTAGAGTTTGAAGTCCGCAAGGAGTCCAAGCATTCTCACCCCTGTATTCTCTGTTACCCTTTACCCTCGCGAGAGAGAGAGAGAGTTGAAGGACGCGAAGAGGGAGAAAGAAGGCGTCCGGGGTGCGAAGGAATCATCTACTTATCGTCTTAATCTGGAGCAGCGGAGGGCATGGAGGACGAGGTACTATTGCTGAATGAATAGTTGTTTTTTTTTTTTTGTTCTGCTTGGGCTGAGAAGAGGCGCTTGTGAATCATTCTGGGATGTTTTGGTTATGCTCTTCGTGCCGAGCATCTTCATTTCGCAGTAAGATGTTTCAGAGGAACTGAGTTTATTGGAACTTTGGATTGCCATTTCGGGCTTGAATTTGCTCGGGTAGATCGGTTTGGTTGCTGGAGGCGGTTTTGGGGCGGAGCTTTTAGTTTTGGGGGTTTTCGAGATTTTATAGGATTTGTGAACAGTTGGCGAAGTGGCAGAATGCAAAGATTGATCTGGAGGAACTAGGAAAGGGGATAATTTTTTCTTCTGGTTGCTCCGACTGCTGCGTATCGACTTGTGGCAGGAAGATCTAATTTTTAACCATTTTGATTCTCGCACTTTTCGTGCCTAATTCTTATTGTATTCATTTTGGCGCTGGATATACGATTCGTTCTGCTGTTAAGCGGCTGGACAAGGTTGAAGGGAAGAAGGGCTTTGAGAGGCGAGGCTGCAGGCTCATTGATAGGAGTTGGAAAAGGGAAACGTTGGTCTTTTTTCTTCTCCCCAGTTATGCCCAATGGATTCTTTAAGGGAAAGTTAGTCCTTGGCACGAACAGAAGTTGGCATTTCTTTTCAGTGCTTTGGTAGCTCAAGTTAGCTCTACTGCTTTTTTTGTCTCACTGGAGAATGGTGCCGTCAGGACCACCAACTGGAGTTGGCAGTGCCCAGTCCATGCCTTCTTCTCTTCTGCGGACAAACTCTGGCTTACTAGGAGCGCAGCCGGGCTCCATCCCTTCTCAGCAGCCTTTCTCTTCTTTGGTTTCCCCTCGGGCACAGTTTAATGGTGTTGCTAATGGTAACACTATGGCATTGCTTGGTGGCATCTCGAATGTATCGTCTCTCCTCAACCACTCGTTTGGAAATGGAGTGCCTAATTCTGGTGCTGGGATTTCTGCCCAGCAAATGAATTCTCAGCAGCGAGGGGGTATGGGAAACAGCTCTGTAGATATACTCGGTTCTGCAGAGCCTGATCAACTATCCTTTCCTTCACCAACTGGTCCATTGCAGGGACAGCATTTGCAAAACCCTTCAGTGACCCAGATGGGTGATCATTCTCATTCTCAGTCTCAACAACTGGATATGGTGCAGAACTTCCCTCAGCAGCTCACGGTTCCTCACAGCCAGCACCAGCAGCAGAGAGGAGGGCTTGGAAATGTTGGTAGTATGGCTCAGGTTAAGTTGGAGACGCAAATTGGCTCTAACGATCAGAGTTTCTCTGGACAGCAATTGCAAACCATGCGAAGTATTGGTCCTGTTAAAATGGAACCTCAACAGCTACAGTCTGTGCGAAGTTTAGTTCCAGTGAAGTTGGAGCATCAGCATACAGATTCTTCATTGTACTTGCAGCAACATCAACAACAACATCAACAACAACATTCACAACAGCAATTGTTGCAAATGTCAAGATCGACACCCCATGCTGCTAATGCTGCTGCACAAATGAACCTATTGCAACAACAAAGGTTATTACAACTCCAACAACAACAACAACTTTTTAAGGCCCTTCCGCAACGGGCACAATTGCAACAACAGCTGCAGCATGGTCTTCCAATCAGACCTCAAATGAAAACCACAACGTATGAGCCTGGAATGTGTGCAAGGCGTTTGACCCAGTACATGTATAACCAGCAACGCAGACCGGAAGTAGGTTAACTTTATCATTTATAAATTCTATTTTCCAGTTTATACTTTAGGAGTAATGTTTAGTATGCTGATTATATTTTTTTTGAGTGGATGTTTGTGCTGAATAGCCTTTTCTGGGGTGAATTATTATTCATTTACTCTATCACATCCATATATATTGCCAAGAATTTAATCAATATCTCTGCTGTTATATCCAGGATAACAATATTGAATTTTGGAGGAATTTTGTGAAAGAATTCTTTGCTCCAAATGCAAAGAAGAGATGGTGTGTTTCTCTTTATGGAAGTGGTCGTCAAACTATCGGTGTTTTTCCACAGGTATGCTTTTTTTTTTTATAAATAACACGCTTGATGAAGGCGATTGATACTCTTTATTAAAAAGATATTCGGTGGCATTCTATGTATTGAAAGTTTGAATAGACTTTTAGGTTTTGTTTGGGATAACTTTTTTACTGCTTCTTAAAACAGCTTTCTAGTACAAAATTTTTAATCTTTGTACTAAAAAGCTGCTTTAAGAAGCAGTATGAAAGCCGTCCCAAATAAAGCCTTAGTTTGGGGATAGGTTTACTGGACTTGAAATTCGGCGTTGCTGTTGTTGCATCCATGCCATTTATTCTGCACATCCTGTTGTCATCTCATTTCTTGCAAACTAAAACTTTTTTTTTTTGCATTTTTGTAATTAAATGCATGCTTTGAATTTTCAGGATGTGTGGCATTGTGAATTATGCAACCGTAAGCCCGGCCGTGGTTTTGGTATGTATTTTTCGAATATTCTTGCTTAGATGTAGGAACTTAATAATGATTAATTCAACTGCTTATGTCCGCATAATTTATTGGTATAATTAACCTTATTGTCTTTATTTATTTGCAGAGGCAACTGTCGAGGTTTTACCTAGGCTATTGCAAATTAAATATGCCAGTGGCACTTTAGAGGAACTTCTTTATGTGGACATGCCTCATGAGTCTCAAAATACATCGGGTCAGATTGTCCTAGATTATGCCAAAGCTGTCCAGGAGAGTGTATTTGAACAATTACGTGTTGTGCGTGATGGTCAATTGCGAATAATTTTCAATTCAGATCTAAAGGTACACAACATATTTTAAACACACTTCTTGCAGCACTTCATACTGAATCGGGAATCCTTAGAACTAATTTGTATTTTTGAAAGTCTAGATAGCTTCATGGGAGTTTTGTGCTAGAAGGCATGAGGAACTTATACCCAGAAGATTGATAATACCCCAGGTATGATATTACTGGTTGATTGTGTCAGACTCATGCTACTGAATTCTTATGTTTTCTGGTATGGTTGCAAAAACATGCCGCCACATTTGTTTTGATGATCTAGAAGTAAATGAATTTTTCTTTTTATCTATTTGTATAGGTTAGTCAGCTTGGCACTGTTGTTCAGAAATACCAAACTGCTTCTCAAAATTCATCATCTGGCCTCTCTTTGCAAGATCTCCAAAATACTTGTAATTCGTAAGTTATCCTCTTCTTTTTCATGACATGCATGTTTCTTAGGCCAAGTGTAGAAGCTATTTTATATTTTCCTTTTTTCTGATGATATTCTTCTTGTTGATAAGACTAAAGAGGTAGTTGAAGGTAAAATTGAATTATGGTGGTCAACCTTAGAGCCTAAAGGTTTTCGTTTGAGTAGATCTAAAACTGAATACATGGAGTATAATTTTAGTAGTATTAGATCTAGTGGGGGGTTTGTGACTTTGAGCGATCAAGTCATTAATAAGAGTACCTATTTTAGATATCTTGGGTCTATTGTTCAGAGTGATGGTGATATTATTAGTATAATTCAGTTGGATGGTTGAAGTGGAGGAATACATTGGGCTTGTTGTGTGATAGAAAAGTACCACTCAAACTTAGGGGGAAATTCTATAAGATGGTGGTTAGACCTACAATGCTTTATGGCGCAAAATGTTGGCCATTAAAAGAGAAGCATAATATTAAGTTAAGTGTTGCAGAGATGAGGATGCTCAGGTGGATGAATGGCTTTACTCTTTAGGGACAGGATACAAAATGAGCATATACGTGAAAAGGTTGGAGGAGCTCCAATGACAGATAAAATTAGAGAGAGTCACCTTAGATGGTTTGGTCACATAAAACGGCGGCCTTCCGATGACCCGGTTAGGAGTGTAGATGTATTAGATTTGACCTATGTTAAGAAAGGTAGAGGTAGTCCTAAAAAGACTTGGTTAAAAAGTATTAGAAATGACTTTTCTTTATTAGATCTAAATGACAATTTGACTCTTAACAGGACACAATGGAGAAAAAAGCTCATTTAGCCGACCCCACATAGTGGGATAAAGGCTTGATGTTGTTGTTATATGTATTCAAGAAAATAGAAAGCCGGTAAAAATGTGTTTGAATGGTCTGAAATATTTTTTTTTTGTTTCATTAGCAAGTCGTTTGGTTTCCAGAATCGAGGCAAGCTGATTGTAGGCCTTATTACACAATTTCTATGCATAATTATAGAGAACATGTCATAATGATTGTTTGTGCTATAACATTGTTGCTATTATTATGAGTGATAATATACTGATCATATATTGTAATAGCATTTTTTATTCAACTCTCATATCAACTCCCAATAAAAAAATTAATATTTAAATATTATAAATAGTTATTAGTAGTCTTTATAATAATTATAATGATAATATGAAAATAATAAAATTCTTTCATTTGTGTTGGATATGATGTTCATTGGACATAAATTACCTTAATCTGTGTTGCTGGCCCTTAATGTTATCCTTCTTTTTTTTCATGAGTTGATGTGGATTTGATTTGGTTTGGAAATGAATATTTCAGATAAAGTAATACATAGTTTCTGTACAAAGATACATAAAAATGGAGAAGATCTGTGTGAATGGAAAGGAAAAAGAGCACCCTTTTAAGAAGATTTGGTATGCACTACATTAATTGTTTCTTTCTGAACTGAAGGAGTTCTTTTGCACATTATCTGACAGGGTGATACTTCAAGAATAGAGGTTAAACCTGATAAATTTTTATCATACAATTACTTGATAATTTTTTATCATACAATTATTAGTGGAGCACGATCCACATCTCATTCTTGATCATGAATTTATATGACTTCTTTCTTGAGACATGCCATCCATAATGGTCAGCATAGATTAGGTATGATAATCACACTTTTTATGTTGCTCCATAGAATAGTATAAATGATGATAAAATGATGGGTGTCCATGATCATGATGTGAGTTTGTCATGAAATGCAACTGAAATTTTCTTTGAAGAGATTAATAGAAGTTTTATATTTTTGTATTCTCTTAATGTCATACAGGGTGGTTAGTGACTTGGTAAGGAGGAGATATAATATGACCTGATTGCTTGACAAAAAATTGATTCTTCTTCAATTTTAATTCTGCAGCTTAGTGCTTGCAAGCATTTGTAATATTGTCAAGTTGTTCATTTTGATCTTATTTGTTCAAATATCATCTGCATGCAATTTTAATGGTAATTTATGGATATATACCAAGAACAAATAGGGCATATTAGTTGTATATCAGTCATTTCTTGGTTACCCAAATGGTAGGGGCCTCACAACCAACTGGATTCTTGTTTGAATCACCACTCAGATTTTATCTTATAGCTTTTGATGGTGTTTGGAAAAATTACAAAGATTTTTATGCTAAAATTTTCATGCAAGTTGTTCCATTATATCTGAACTTAATATTTGCATTAAATTATATATATATTTTTTATATTGGTTTGGGTGCACCTTTTTGAGTTTTTTTGTATATTTAATTTATGTTTACATTAGAATAAGGTGTATTCATATGTAACTATATCAAAATCTATTGAATGCTTCAGAGTCCTATATAGTTGTTCTTAACATTAAGCTGTTCATTAAAAGAAAACAGTAAGTTTGTTATGCATCTTTAATTGTGTTTTTTTTTGTTTCAACTATATGACCTTTTTTTGGTCTATGATGTGCTCTTTTAGTGTGGAATATTATATATATTAAAAGTTTTCCTGGATCTCCCTGCAGCTTTGTTGCTTCTGCTCGCCAGTTAGCTAAAGCATTGGAGGTTCCATTAGTTAATGACTTGGGTTATACAAAAAGATATGTGCGCTTCCTTCAGGTATGATGCTTATTACCTTCACTGCAGTTGCCCTGGGTAACTGCGATCTTGTTTAAGCTTTAGTCATGCGTTGATGTACATGTTTCAGTACTCATTTAGTTGTGTTTTTTGCAACTGTACAACTATGTTTTCGTCCCTCTTTAAAAGAGTTCCTTTGTTTCTTGAAGAGTGTCGGGATTTGCTTGGAAAAACTTTGCATTTCCTTCAAATGGATTACCAGACTTATGCTAACAACTTAGAGTTCTATTGAAGATATATTTAAATAAGTAGACGCTAACAAATAAACAAGAAGAAGCTAAGAACAACTTAAAAGAAAACATTGTTTTTTCATCCTTTTTTAATTAAAATTTAAGAGTTCATACCACCATCATGCCTATGTTGGAGTATCAGTTTTGATAAATGTAAGCCTAGATCAGAGGTGCTTGAAATTTTAGCTTTTAAGTAGATTCTTCAGAATGATGTGTAGAATCAGTGGGTTTTATAGGTTGTGGACTTGGGTTATATGGCACTTCAAAATATTCTACCAAGGTTGGTATGATCTTGTAGGGCTTAACCAATTCAGTATTTGGGATATTTTGAGAGGTTTAGATGAAAAATAGAATTAAAATTAAGAGAGAATGAAATTAAATTGGGCATGGCTTTTATTGCTCCTTCCTCTTCTAGATTGTTTCCAATCAAGTATTGGAAAGAGAGAACATATGGATGAGTTATTTGATTTCCTTCAAAATTTTTACTTAATTTTCCACAAAAAGATGGAAAAATAAGTTGTTTGTTTACAGATTATATGAATTAACAAGATTATCCAGTCTTAAATTAATTACATGCTTAAAAAGTTTTTTTTAGGGGGAACCCACAAAGGGGCCTACGCGTTGATATAATTGTAAAAAATTAAAAGGTCCTTAAAGGGACCTTGAGCTCTACTACTGCTCAGGCGAGCTACAAGCCAAAAAACCAAAAACCCTAAGAGCTCAAGGTCCCTGCTAAGCTAAAATACAAAACTTCCTAGATACATTCTACGGTGTTCAAGGATGAACACCCAAAAAATGGGATATAGCTCACAAAAACTCTCAGCACTTGCTCGCTGATCCAAAACTGATACGAGCAATAATCTGCACAAAATGGGTCCAATGACTCAAATATAAGTTCTTCCTGCAAAATGACAAATAACTCTTAGTATACCAAGTCACAGCCCATAGAAAAACAACAAAACCAGCCAAAATATAACTTCCCAACATAGCAGACTGAACCAAGATCCACCTGCTAAAAAAAGAGTCACCCCCACATGCCAGTGGAAATAAGAATCACCCCCATACACAGCCAAGAACCACAGTAAATAGGATCCAAAACATAGATGAGATGCCAACTAATAACATAAAGGAGCAACCAATTATCCATCTTATACCAACAAGGACGACTGCAGAACCCCAAAATAGTCCCAAAAATCCAAATTAAACAATTAATACCAGCATTGATCGAGCCCAGTAAAAGATCCTCCAGTGAAAAAAATCAAATCCAATCCAACAGCACCAACCCAACAAAGCAGGAAAACCCAGATACCAACACCCAGCCGAGAATCCAAAACCACCAGATAACACAAACCCATACGCACCAGCATAACAAAAACACCGAAGAACCCAAAACAAAGAAACCCGAGCAGCCCAACACCACCAGCAGACCAACGAAACACCAGACCAAAAAGGGAGACACACGCAGAAGAAAATTAAATTCTAACATAAGGGAAAGAGCTTTTATCCAAATTAATAAGACCTTTAAGAGCAGCAGGAGCATTGCTTTCAACAATATCAATAAAATTCGACTTCCCAGCTCCAGAACAAGCTTACCAGCTAGCACAAGCATTATCCTCCTTATGGATAAAGGAATTCTGAACATTGATAGAGTTCATCAAGTTTTTGATGTCTCTAATGGTATAAAAGGCCTCCGGGTGACAAATTAAGTCCAACTCATTAAATAAACATTGAATATGAAAATTAAGCTCAGTCTCAATAGTGATATTGACAATACCAAGGGTCAAACACCATCTTAAATCATAAAGAATAGAAGCAAAGATAGCCAGAGAATAGTTCCCATTAAAAGGCCCGCAAAGCCAATTAAAACCTTACCAAAGCCATCTCTGATGATGCCACCACACCCAAAATTATTAAGCTCAAGTTTGGCACTCACATTCATCTTGAAACCACCCAACATAGGTCGAACCCAGTGAACCAGACAAGAGGTAGTAGGAGGCAGAGGGAAGTTCAAAGAGATCCCTAAATCCAGAGCCACATTAAAACAATTCTTGAAACTTTTCATAGAAATTAAATTAACAGAAAACAGTTTGAGCAGTTTATCCTTGACATTTTTAATAACCCTTAAAGAGTTCATTTTAACACTATTGAACAAAGAGTTGTTCCTTTCCAACCACAAGAACCATAAAATAAGGGAAGAGGTAACATTTCTAATATGCCCAATAGGATTCACAAACCAAGCATTAAAAAGGCCATAAATGGACATATTAACCTTAAAAATGTTTAAGCCAAAATACAAAACTTCCTAGATACATTCTACGATTCATCTATCATTATAACAATCTAATCTCCTATTACACATCATTATCCTTGTTTAATACTCAACCTAAATTTTTTAATAAAGATATTAATTTGAATGGGCTGATTGGATATATTCTCTTGTGAAACTAGTTGTGCTCCAATCCCATTTCATGGAATTTGCTTACAACTTAGTATTGGAATCCATTATATAGGCTTGGTCTAGTTTTAGCTTTGTACGTCCATGCTGATCTTCACCTGGCATCATGTGGTTTAACCTAATCTAAGCTAGGCTGCCTTATTATACTACACCATCTTAGCCCACCCATGTTGCTTGTTTTCTTGGTCGGCCAAGCCCAATGTTGGGAGAGCCTCCTTGATCATAAAGTTGATTAGTATATGTAGTCATTGGGCTATTAGCTAAATAGATTTGATCTTTTTATTGATGGATATTTTATAAAGAGTTGTACCCATTTCTTGATTTCTATATGTAAGTTATTCAAGTTTAATGAGATTTCTTTGCATGATTAATTTTACTTTTAACATATGTCAATTGGCTCTAATTGTTCAATAAGCACTCCAACAATAATTGTCTTTTAGATTTAACTATTAGTGTTATCATGAATTGTAAGGAAGTTTTAAAAAAAAGTATTGTAAGGAAGTGATTTTATCATGGTTAGTGGTCCATGTTTATTTGGCGGTCCTTTGTGATATTATATTCTTTCTTCTATCATACATGTTTACTTCTATTGAATAAAGATAATTTTTTCCATCAACATGTTTTCAAACTAGGAAAATTTTAACCACCAACCCTCTTAATATCACCTGGATCTACTTATTCATTACCCACATTACAAGAACCTAAAGTGCTCACTCGCAGCGCTTGATCGCTTGACTACTTGTGCAATGCTTGCTTGACCACTCACCGTTGACTTGATAATGCTGCCTGCACCACTCACACTGTTTGCTCTCATTTCTTCCTGGCCCCTTCATGTTTGCTCACACTGTGTGCACTGGCCTTGCGCTCACTAGCTACAATGTGTTTACTCATCTATGCTATTGTGAGCTACTTTGCTATCTCGATTAGCCTTGGTATATCCCCATTGACAATCCCATCCACTCTTGCATGGGTTATCATTAGTTAATCTGTGTTATCCATCTTGTCACCCACATATGCTATTATAAATGAATGTTATTCTTGATCTCCCTTGCACGCTACTTAAGGCAGCAATTTTCCTCCATCTTCATGATTTGAGTCCATTCTAATTTTCGTCAATTTTATCTCATATGGTGGAAGAGCTTCTTAATATCCGCTCAATAATTTAAAACACTCCATTATAAATGTATGCTATTCTTGCTCTCCCTCGCAAGCTACTTAAGGCAGCAATTGTTATCCATCTTCATAATTTGAGTCCATTCTAATTTTCTTCAATTCTCACTCACATGATGACAAAGCTGCTTAATCTCTGCTCAATAATTCAAAGCACTCCATTATCGGTATCACAATTAATTTTAATGATACCAACTATTTATTATGGTTGTGGGCTATTTACTTTTTTATTGGTTCATCGGACAAACTCTCTCATATTGATGTGTCTCCTCTTACTAATTGTGGGCTCCGAAAATTCGGCCCCGGCCTCCCCGCCGTGCGTTTCTTTTATTCCAGCGAGGGAGTTTTAACGGATATGTTCCGAGGTAAATTTTGGAAGGCAGATGGGTTCGTAGATAAGACACTACTCAGAGATTTCGCCCTCATTTTGTGAGGACTTTATGATCTGAGTTCTGGTTTCCCATAGGCGCAAGCCCCTATAGTTAATTACCCCTCCCGATAACGAGAGAGAACTCTCGATTAAGGCTAGTCGTCAATCAGATACGTATAGAATACATGTTATCTGGCATATAGCAGCAGCATAGGTTTGGGTATTGAAAATTGGATTTTTGGATTTGGAATTTGATTCAGAAGATTTGATTTTATTTTATTTGATTTTGACCTTTAGAAATCATTTAAATTTTGTTCAGGTTTAGGTCCACAAGTCCACTGTTCATCGTACAGGTCATCTGCTCATTTAGTTCAAATTTTGTGCACTTCTGTTCAAGTACAAGTTTTCTATATTGTTGCCCACGAAGGTCTTCAAATTGTTCAAGTCTTTGTACATTTCAGTGAAAATTTCGGCAGCACCCCGGCATATCCCCTGTTTGGGGGAAAATAGGGGAGCTGGGCCTTCCCACCACGCTACTCGAGCATGTATGATAGGTGTCCTTAGACACCGCGTCCGTACAAATTTCATCCCACCACGCTACAAGAGCGTGTATGGGGCCTTCAGCAGTAAGTGATCTCCCTCCCCTTCGACTGCTCCCTATGCTCTCTCGTAGCCGGTCGACATCGCACCTTCGACGGCTTGCCCTGCCTGTCGGATCGGAAGTTACTACATTTTAATTGGAAGCAACAACGGGTACTCACTGGCTGTGAAAGAACTTTCTCCCCTTCAATAGCTTCTTCGACTCCCCGTGGCTGTGCGACTTTGCTCTTTCGACCAACACTCCCTACCTGTTGGATCGGAAACGACGACAAGAGCTCGTTAGCTGTGAGGGTAACTTTCTTCCTCTCACGCTCTTCTCAGCCAAATCCCGTAAATGCATTAATATATATATATATATATATATATATATATATTTTTTAATGCATTTACGGGATTTGGCTGAGAAGAGCGTGAGAGGAAGAAAGTTACCCTCACAGCTAACGAGCTCTTGTCGTCGTTTCCGATCCAACAGGTAGGGAGTGTCGGTCGAAAGAGCAAAGTCGCGTAGCCACGGGGAGTCGAAGAAGATATTGAAGGGGAGAAAGTTCTTTCACAGCTAGTGAGTACCCGTTGTTGCTTCCAATTAAAATGTAGTAACTTCCGATCCGACAGGCAGGGCAAGCCGTCGAAGGTGTGAAGTCAACCGGCTACGAGAGAGCAGAGGGAACAGTCGAAGGGGAGGGAGATCACTTCACAGCCGACGAGTACCCGCTGTTGCTTCCGATCAAAATGCCGAACTTTCGCTCCAACTGGAAGGGAAAGTCGTAGAAGGAGCGGCGTCGAACAGCCACGTAAGGACCAGAGAAGCCGCGTGGAAGGGAGGAGATTGTCTTCACGGTCGGCGGGCTTCTTGGCTTCCGATCGGATGTCGTAACTTCCGGTCGTGATAGGGAGAGAGAGTCGGGGAGAGAGCCAGAGAGCGACCGAGAGAGTAAGAGTGCGAGGGAGAGGCCGAAGGCCTCATCCCTTTGGCCATTTAACGACGCGAGACCGTCGTGCGTTGAAGCGACGTGAGGTCGTGCGAGACACGATATTGGTCGTGCGAGCGACGTGCGACGGCGTGGGAGAGGCAGAGCAGGTGAGGATTTGATCTCTTTTTTTTGTTTTCTTTGCACAGGTCAACACTAATGATAACACCATTAACGTCTCCAAATAACAACCTTGTGATAATGCCCTTCTCGCCTGGATACTCAATTGTCTCGAAACTACTATGGCCTCTAAATCATCAAAGTTAGATTTTCATTGCTTTCTTTATTTTCAAAAAAGTAACATCTCTAGGGTGTATACTTTTATTTTCTCTATAACATAATGATTTTTTTTCATTCAGGACTACTATAGTACCTTGCTGGATAAGTAGGATTAGCTACTTTAGTATAGACCTTTTACTTTTGATTCACAATTCTAATAACAATAAAATGAGGAATTTTGAGTTGCTAAATTTCTTTTATGTTATCGTCAATCTCATCAACATGTGCAAGCTCAGAGTATGATGAATTCTATGATTTTGTAGTTTGTTAATGATTATATTTTCTCTTGTCACCAAACTATTATCTCCCAACTTTATAGTTTTTTGATTAGATTGTCGTTGTTGTGGGGCATCATGGAGATTATTTATGTCTTGTTCATAGAGGCTAGACTAAGAGTGTTTGTGGAGTGGGGAATGCCCTTTGCTCTCTAATCCATTATGGATATACTCATATACTAATCATTCTTCATAGCAATGTTGGGCCAAATTCAAGCATCCTTTCATTGATTAACATGCCTTTGAATCTTCAATGCTTGCTACCTATTTTCCCACTACCATCATCCTTTCAAAAACTATCACGCTTTTAGCAATCTTAGATGCTTATGTCTACTTGTATTGTTTCCTCCTTTGGATCTGTTGCAATTGCTTCATTTGATAGGCCCTTCTTGTTGGATCCTGATTTTTTTTTTATAACATGGAAGGTAATCAACATCGGTTATCCTATGTTGACCTTTCATATCTACATTTCTCCTTAGATTGTCTTTGACAAAGAAGATATCTCTTTCTTGAAGTCTCTTTCAATGTGTTATGTATACTTATGTTTCCTGTCAACTAACATGCTAAGGATTGCTTCTCTTTCGTAAGTCATATCTCGATGTGTTATATGTACTCAAGTTTCTCATCAATTTATCATTTATTCATTGTTTAATTGAATCTCATAACTGCTCTATTACTTTTTATCCTTATCATTGAATTTTTTGGGATCTTAATATAAGAAAGGTGATTGGAGGAGATGTTGAAATTGGATGAATTTATTATTTGATCACGTGATCCCTTGTTCTTTCTCATCTATCATTAGTTCATATTAGTGGTGTTATTGTTTAGGCTATTTTTGGCACCATGAATTTAAGATTTTGCTATTATTTTATCCTCCATGCTTAAATTTGAAAGTAATGCTTATGAACATGGTAAGATTATCTTGTCTTTTCCTTTATGCGTCCATTTCAAATAATATTCATTTGAGTTGGTCCATTATATTATTGAGAGTCTTAGTAAAAGCCTTACCTATTTAAGTTTTAGGTATTTTGTTAGCTTCATTGATTATTCTCTTGCTATTTGGGTTTTACTTGCTGAAATGCAAGTCTGAATCCTTGTTTGTCTCTCACAATTTTTATTAAGAAATAAAAGTTTAATTTTATACTATGAATAAAGTTTATTGCACTGATAATTCCCTCGAGAAAGTAGTCTCAATGTCACTCTTGTGTTGGCATTGTCATCATTCTTATTCTCATAGGTGTTAGCAGATTAGGTCTATTGAATGCGAAGATCCCCATCTATTTGATGTTGGGGTGATACTATTTTAATTACATGATATCTTTTAATATGGCCCTATTATATATTATTATTCTTAAGGAAGTTTTTCACTTTTCTAATTTTTGGCATTGAGAATCTCCTTTTTATTTCTATCCACATGTTTGCAATTGCGTCTATATTGTGCATTCTTTTCATACATGCTACTTGCTTTTTTCTTGGCCATATAGTATATTCTTCTAGGTTACTTCCATTCTCGAAAAGGTTATTGCTCTTATTAAACTCACTCACATTGCACATCGATGCTTCTGTAGACGCGATCATCAATTCTCACCCTATTTTTTTTCCCCTTAAAAAAATCTTCCTCAATTGTTCCTCTTCCTTCGCCACCCTTCTACTCTCATGTTGTCGTGAGGTTTACACTCGATGCCTTTTTTCTTCTCTTGAAGTACCTAACACTTACACCATGCTGACTCAACTAGTTGAGCATACGAGCTATCTAATATGTGCTTTCCAAGTGGCATTTGGACAGATAAATGTTTATGTATGTGTGTGTCTATATATATATATCTCGTTGATCAACTTTCATCTTTTTTTTTTTTAATCGTTTTGTTATATTTTGGTCTGCAATTTTTATTTTTAGACTATACGAGAAGGCACTTCAAAATTTCCTTTGAAATTAGGCAATCTATATTGAAATGGTTACATCACTCAATTAAGTTGCAAACCTGCAGACACTCTTATTGTCGCTCAAAATATGGCAAATTAGGAAAGTATTATTTGAGGATGTTTCTCGTATCATAAGTTGGTTTGGTAAATTGGTCTTCTTTATTGCCACAAACAAATATTTCTTGAGTTGTGTGAGTTATTAGTCAGCACATGTAAGCTTCCAAACAAAAATATTGGGAAGCTGTTATTTATATACTCAGGTACATATCGAGAAGGCCTTAAGAAAAGGATTTCTTTACCCCATGAATGGGCACCTTCATGTGGAAGCTACTTTTTGATCTTGATTGTTGGATCAATTGATGACAAAAAAAAAAAAAAAAAAAAAAAAAAAAAAAAAAAAAAAAAAAAAAAAAAAATCAACATCTTGGTAATATCTATTTGTTGGAGATTTGGTTACTTAGAAAAAGTAAGAAACAAATTGTGGTGATTAGGTATAGACGTATAGTACAAAGGCAAAATGTAGGGTTATGGCACACTCCACATGTTAGATGATGTGGGGCAAAATACTTATAGTGGAATTTGAATTTTTGCTATGCAACCTATGGTTTTATAATGTTTCAAATCATACAACTATCTACATTCCCAATATTCAATGAAAGAATAAAATATATTGAGTTTGATTGTTACTTTATTCATGATGCTTCATTGTTGAAAATTGATGCTTGTAATTGCAGCTTTGAGTAGCTTGTAAATATTTTCACAATAGCATTGCAACTAATCTTAGTATTAATAACTGTGTAACAAATTTGAGTTTATTAATACATATATGCTTCAATATGTGGGTGAGTGTAGCGTTGTCATGTATCTTAGGAAAGTGGTTATATCATGGGTAGTTGTGCATGTTTATTTGATGATCCTCCATGACATTGTATTTTTTTCCTATAATGTACCATTTATTAGATGATCATATATGATAAAAATCTTTTTCATCCATAATAGTATAGGTATTCAAAATTTCTATGCTTTGGATGTTCAAAGTCTTGTTTAATTATGCTTTGCTACTTTTTTGTTAAAAGTTTTGTTAGAACTGTTTCATGGCCCACAACCTTTATCCTAGGTGTGTCAGAATGAGTTTTCGGGTCGGGTTCGGGTCCAACCCAAAATTGACCCACCCTCGAATGATCCAACCCGAACCCGACCTAATTACACAAACGGATCATAAATCTGAACCCATACCTGACTCGTCTCAAATCTTTATGTTATATCTTGAGGATTTATTCTATTGGTATTCGGTATTAATCACAGAGTGCATCAAGCATGCAAACATTGAGTTAGTAGTTGTTTTTAAAAGATTCTATTTAGTTTTATAATATATTAAACAATTTTATTGACTGCTTAATTAGAACTTGGGTTTACATGAAAGCTAGATTGCATTACCCTAGACTAGTTTAGTGCCTAATAAATCTCGGACAAGATAACCAAATTATTAGTCAATACATAGATGGGTTTAAAGAATAAAATATGGGTGATTACATTTATGCTTTGTGAATAGTCTTTCTCCTAAAATTTTGACCTATGTACAACATTTTGGATTTACAAATATAGTTGAAACTCATCATAGAGTATTATAGGTGAAATGTTATCAGTGTCCTTCCAATAGAAATATTATAAATAAATCTGTCATCACTAGCATAAACATATACGGAAAGTTTACGTCAACTTTTATAGCCTCCTAATTCAATTTTCACTTATACCCACTATAATTCTTAGCACTAAAAATGATCAATTAATTTGTTCACTAACTATTGAGGCTATCCATTATAATTGTATAGAGAAAAGTCATACAGTTGACCTTTCTCATGTGAAAGAAATTCCTATAGGATAAGTCTAGATGACTATCATCCCTGACCTTATTAGGCTAGGAACAATAGAGGTCATATAAATTTTAAAGATCAATGGGATCCCAAAAACCATTGAGACCTAGAGACAGATCATAAAGATCCTAGATACCATTTAGATATTCCAAAAGTTATTACTCTTTTAGTGATGCACATGATGATTGACATATATAAAAATAATAATAAAAAGTCAATTTGATGCCTGCATCTTTGAATGAAAATATGATCTTAATGTTTTTTTCCATAAGTTAGCCTTTTTTCATCTCCTTCTTCACTTTGCACATACTCCCACTATTAGTCCTAGCACCTAATTTGATCTATTCATTGGTACACTCTTTATTGAGGCAATTTGTTATAAGTGTCAAGAGAAAGGTCATATAACCTCTTTATGTCCTCAAGACTTATGTCATTTTAGCAATAATTTAATGTCCTTTCAAATCTTGTGGGTGAACATGTTGATTGAAGATGATGACCTATTTTGATGACAATTTGAACTTATATATAGAACAACATTTTAATATCTTGAACAATCTATTATATAATCCTATTTATGAATCTAAATCTAATATTTAATTCGAATTTGAATTAATATTTAATCTAACAATTTCAAGCTACTCTTAGTGTTTGATTCTAATTTTTTTTATTGATTGAACTTCTCTTCATGGATTAACAATTATACATCTTATAGTTGTTACATTACCCCAAACATGGCTTGTGAGTAGTGTGATGATGCCTAAATATAGAGATGGTTTTGAGCCTTAGGTTCAGGATATTTTTTTTTTTGGCTTGGGGAAAGAAGATTAAGCTAATTTTTTATTTTGGAGAGTGGAATTGAATGACCTTAGGAGTGGTGTCACCCTTGTATAAGAGAGAGGAAAGGCAGAGGAAGGCATATAAAGATGGTGGATTTGGGATTATTGCCCTTTAGCCTATGTTCATAGTGCAGTGAGCTGGAGGTTAGAGAAAATATACATTATGTAAGAAAAATCCATCTCGCTTCATTTGGTAAATCCGACTGAGTGAGGGACAAAGGAGAAGAAGAGAGGGAAGAAGCCCTACTTTCACTATTACATGGATTCAATCTCAACACTTGTGGATCCCTCACATCATCATGGATGAGGTGCTTTTTAATTTGGAGAAGTTAGTTCTTTGATTGGTTATCCCAAAGTGCTATTCTAGCCCTTGATAACGACATGCAATCTGATGTGATGCAAACTTGGAGTTACACAAGATTATAAAAAGAGAATTTACTAATAATTTAATCGTTATAAAATCATGCATCCATTCAAAGTTGGTTAGAAGAGTTCTCCGTATTCCACTTGCTTAGGCAAAGAATTGCATTGAAATTAACCAAGACAATTTAATCAAATACAAAGGGGGAAGTAATGTTAAAAGCTTATAACATGAATCCAAAGATTAATAACGAGTTGTTCACCTTGAAGACCTACTCTCTTTCCTACGAATTTAGGTTGAGCGGAGGAAGATCATCCACGCTAGAAATGAAGTCGCCAAGAGGAGGGAGGAGCCGAGGAACATCGTTGTTGGTAAGGTACTCGGAGGTGGAGGGGGCACGGGAGGATGACCGTTGATGATCCACTCGTAGTCTGAAAATTGATCGTCGACGACGTCCACAAGGGTTGGAAGGATTCGATTCAAGTACTCCTCGATGGTGTCGTCAAAGCCAAACCCAACATCGAAGAAGGGAGATCGGAGAATGTGGATATCTCCGTAGACATCGAATATGAGCCCGTGATCAACTTCGGGATCCGCCATTCATGATGATGAATAATCTTGTGGGTGAGTTTGGTGGTAGACTAGCTTCTCTTGGTAGAAATAGACAAGACAATGAGGAAGTAGTGGGCTCGGGTAGGGAGAGAGAGAGAGAGGGGCGGATCAACTAGGGGTTAGAGGAGTTTTGTTAGAAAACTGAAGTTAATTTCAGTTTTAAGAAAATTTGGAGGGAGATTAAATGAAGGGGAAATTTGAATGTCTAGTGGGGGTGGGCAATTAAGGGGGCAATCAAATTTGAATCCCCTAGGGGGGCCGGCGGCTTAATGAGAGGGAGGAGATTAGGGAAAATGGTTAAGTGCTGAAATTAATTTCAGCTCAAAGGAAGTGGGGGGAAAAAGTGAAAATATTTGAAATTATATTTGAATTTCAAAATAGGGGTGGAGTTAATTGGGCATTCAATGGGAAGCCCAATGAGGGGGGGCCGGTGGCATCAAAGGAGGTGGGAGAAGATTTGGGAGAGGAGAGGGGGGTTTCCAAATTGTGATGATGACTAGGAAAGAAATTTTAGTGAATCCAATTTAATTTGATTTAAAATTGAATTAAAAAAAAATTAAAACTTTCCTAAATTGGAATTTCAAATTTGGAAAGAATTTGTAATTTGAAAATCAAATTTCAGAAATTGAAGACTATGGGAGAGAGGGGTGGTGGGCGGATGGGGGACGATCGGTGGCTAGGTGGTCGGCCGGCGGTGAGAAGGCGGGCGGCGGATGGAGCTCTAAGGGCGGCGGCAACAGTGGAGGGCTCGGTTTCTTCCAGCTCTTGAGCTTTGCTTGTGGTCTCTTATGGTGGAGGGGCAAGAAACTAAGGCTTTGTTTGTTTGGGCGTTTTTTTTTTTTTTTTTGCCTTTTTCATTTGGAAATAGAGGAATTTTTTGTTAGTGTTGTTTGGTCCGTCAAATCACGTTCCCAATAACTCCATTTTTTTCATTTTTCTGCAGTTTTGAGAAAGCTTTTTATATATGCTTCTCTGTTAGAAAATTCCATTTTCTGAACTAATATTTTTTAAAACAACCTTTTACAAAATTACAAAAAAAAAATAAACGAAGCCTAAGTATTGCAAATCTCAATGATTCACCCAAAAAAACTCACAAAGAGATCACCAAAAAAACTCACCAAGAGATCTAAAATTGAACTCACAAAGAGAACAAAGAGCAAGAAATTTCATTCAACAATAATCAATCCTCATACAAGATACAAGAGCCATATATATTGGCCTCTCCATGACAATTAATACAAAAGACTAACATGCCCCTTGGGCTACAAAAGTAATCAACTACCCATAAGGGCAAAAATGGAAAAACTGAAATAGAAATGCGTAATACATAAAATGCTAATGCAAATAAGCATCAATAATAAAGGCTCTCCATCATGTCCATCGATCTCTTGTGTCGTCTCTGATAAACGCGTCGAAATCTCCTATCGATGTCCCCATCACAATCCCTTTCAGCCTTTTCATAATTACTGGTTTTGTATTGAGTACATGTGGAGATTCAACAGTAGAGTCTGGGTAGAATGTTCTTTGATAGGATTGTTAATGAGGAGCTTGGTTTTGGAGCCTTTATGGAGGCATCAATACTGACCAGTAGGTGCATATCAGTAAGGCCTATTGGTTGGCAAGCCAATGTTTAGATGAGTATCTATCATAGCCAGCTTAATGCTAATTGATAGGGAGCTGCAGGAGTGTGCCTTAAGGCGATAGTCAATTGATGAGGCACTTGAGGTGTTGATGAGTTTTGTTAGAAGGTCGATCGTGAGAGGTTTTGGATGGAGTGCTTGGACCCTAACAAAGAACCATAGATGCTGGTTGGTTAGACCGGCAGAGTGCTAGAGAAGTCTTTTCCTAAAATCCAAACAGGTACTTGAGCGAGGCGGTGAGTAAGTGAATGGTAGCTTTGTGGTGGAGGCTAACTTAGTTTTGTCAAAGAAAGACACTAGGATGAGTTGCTAGGAAGGAATGTGTTAGTCAAGTGAATTCATAGTTTGAGCAGACTTGAAAATTTGAGCTCCGACAAGGAAGGTGCCATCATGAGAAGTTGCTAACCATTGTAACCAGAGGGATTTGAGGCTGATTAACTCAATGTGGGAGGTGCAAGAATTTGAGTTTGAGGATTGCTTGCTGGCGAATTGGCTTCTTTGAGATGGTCTCTTGTTACTTGGTTTAATTCTATTTGTATTTTTCGATAAAAATCTTATAATCAAGTTTGGATTATGCTGCAAATGAATGTCAGTGATGCTTTTCTTTATTTAGACCTCATTAAGGCTATTTATATAGAACAACCTCTTGGGTATGTTGAGGTATGTTGCTCAAGGGGAGACGAAAATGCATAAGATTTAGAAAGTTAAATATGGGTTGAAACAAAGTCCTAATGCTGGTTTGACAAACTCTATAAGGTTTTAGCTATTGCTGAGCTTTGAAGTAATAATGCTAATTATTCAATCTTTTTTTAGTACTCTTCTTGCACGTGATATTATCTTCACTTTAAGTGACACATAGAGACTTGATGAAATAAAACATTATATTTAGAAGATAATATCCAGAGATCTAGGTCGCCCAAAACCCTTTCATGGCATCGAGTATGCATTTGACAAAGATGATGCTTCTCTTTCTCAAGAAAGTATGTTACAAACCTTCTTGAAGAAGCATATCTTCTTTGACGAAAGCTATTGACTCTCCCATAGATACTTTATTTGGAAATGGTGTTATCTTTGAAGATATTGCTAGATTTTGAAACAAGTTAAAATATCTATTGGAAAAAGGATTAGAATTAAAGAAATAATTAACAATGGGTTAAAGCATACATATAGATGCATATTATGTTTGGTAAGTTGAAGATAACTTGTTAACTTACTAGAATATTAAACTATGACAGTTTGCGTTAACAATTTAAGCCCATTAGAACTTAATAATTTAAAGTAAGAACTGATGGTAATCTTAAGAGTCCTCAACTCATTAGCAGTAGCTGGAGATTTATTCACTAAATAACATGAAATACTATTTATCAGAAGATTATTGTTCAAACAATCATTGGATAAAGTACACATGTCAATCTCTTATTGTCCTATTCATTCATTTTATCACGTTAGTTTTGCTAATGTGTACAACTATAATGCACTTATAAAATTTCTGACGAACATAGTTTCAAGCATGTAAGAGCATCTTTCTTTCGGCCACTCTAAAAATATCCTATTCATTCATTTCCTCATAATCTTTTTGCTTGTTTGCTACTCAATATGTGGCTTTCCACTTCTTGAATGTGCTAAATACATTACAACGTTTGTTTAAACAAGAAAACTTAAACATTTGAGAAATCATCTATGAAGGTAAGCATGCATGTAGGTTTACCCTTTGATCTAACATTAATACGGCCTTCAAGTAAAAATTAATATATTCCAAATTATATTTGGTCTTATGAATATTAGTGGAAAAGTTCAATCTATGAGGCTCACCCCAACCACAATGCTTATAAAACTCTAGTGTTTCATTATTTTGACTATAAAACAAACCTTTTTTCACAATTATAATAAGCTCCACTTTGACATATGCCTATGTCTTATATGCCATGATCAAGTCAAATCATTTGAGGAAGAAACTGATGCATCAATTATGATTGTGCTACTCTAAAGGAAGTAGAGATTGCCAATGTTTTTTACCCTCATCAAAATCATGTTACTTTTTGAAATATGTAAAACTTCGCTTTCAATAGTGAATTTACAGGCATTGGAGTTTCAAATAGACTAAGACATAAAATTCTTCTTCAAAGTTGATTCATGCATGACCTCTCCTAAAATCTTATAGCTCTATTCATGTCTTGTTGTGATTTGCCCCTATTCCAATTATCCTTTAGATCGTGTTATTGCCACTATGGATATTCCACTGTTGATAGATTTATAAGAAGAAAATCAATTATTATGAGGAATCATATTATAAGAACATTTAGAGTTAATGATCCAATCAATAATAGAAGAAACACAACAATTTGTAGTTATCAAAATAAAGATTAGCTCCCTCTATTTTTCTCTCTACAATAGATGTTGCTTCAAAGTTATATTTGCCTTTATGACCACCTTTTTCTTTGAGCTTTATTGTAATAATATATAGTTTGTTTTCTTTCATCCATGATTTTTGCTGCAGCGACATGGTCCTTTTTCTTTATCTGCAGTTTCGATCTATTTCTTTATTCTTTGCTTTCACCAAAGCTCCTCTTTTTGCAGATAAGCCACCATATATGCTATATTCTTGTACCTTTTTTAAATATAAACCATAATATTATAACCAAATAAATTAATACTTAAAAGACAATTACAAGGATTTGTTATATTAAAATGTAGAGAACATAAACTAATTTAAGATAACATGTTGACAAAGACAAAACAGTTCATCTAATGGGTGAATATATCCTTGAATAACTCTCATGTATTGCCCTTAGCTTGTAGCTTTGTGAATATTGGAGAATGATAACAAATTCTTTCTAATTTCATCTCCCTATAAAATATGATATGAAACCTCCTATCCACTTGGACTTCAATACTCAATACACCACACGATATCCAATTGAAAGTTGCTCAAAGTATGTGGCATCATTGTTCTCAATAATAGAAAGGGAGTGAGGGGCTACCTCATTAAGAGGATATATTCTGATGTTCTTTGATATCGATGAGATTATGATATCCTTCGTACTTAGTTTAGTAAGGGGTGGATCTAATGATTCTGGTTCTATAGTATTATCTAGAGTTTGTTCAAGATTTTGTGTGCATGCATGAAGTGGCAGAGGTGGATCAACATCCACTGTGATTGAAGATAGATTTGGATCATTTGCATAACTCCCCACCCCTTTGTTCGTAACAGTTATGATCCAAAGCAGATGCTTTTCTCAAATTTTGATTAGCTATGAAGTAATCTGAGTATTTATATTCATATATTTTGTGAGAGTTGCAATATGGAGGAGCTCCTTCAAACACATCATGTTGTTGATATCCACTAGAAGTAAAACCAATCCAAACATACCTTTCCAAAGATATAGTAATGCCCATTTTCACCCAATGTCAATTTTCCAAGATATAACCTAGTGAGTATAATGAAAATTGATTGAAATAGTAAAGCTTAAGCTGAGGAAAGGAGATTCAAATTGAAGTGATTGATGGTTCCATGGATGAGTAAAATGGTAGGATCACTTTAACATACACATGGTAAAGCTACATATATAGTAAGAGTGTTTTGAGAGAAGACTAGATTAATCTGCATCATTAGATAATATGATAATAATATAGCTGGGTTGAGGAAGTCCAATAGAATATTTTTTAACCAAATGCATGTATGACATAAATTGGCATATAATCTCAAGATTGGGATGCCCCATCAAGAACTTTTCCACTAAAGAGAAAGAGAATAGTGTAGCTAGCTCAAAAATCATAGTTCAATGAGAATGAATGCTAGTTTAACCTAAACTGTGGAGGGTTGTTTGCGTTGTTCGGGGTTTGATCTTTGGTTGAAATGCAAAGGAAATTGGGTAGAAGTCATCAGAGTTTTAGGACTTATCGACTCTCCAACAATTGCAACGAAGGATCAATGAGCATTGGTATAAGGAATACTATCTATATTTGGTTCAACTGTAAGAGGAGCCAGATAGGAAATTGTGAGCGTCTATATCAATGGTGGTTAAGGAATAGCTCAACCAAGGGAGTCAACTTGAAGACCAAGCATCATATAGGATGTTTTAAATCTCAAATAATGGACTATATCTAGGGGAAGTGAGGAGGACCATCGATGACCGAATCGGAAAATGTAGAACATATATTGAAAGACATCAAGGAAGACTGAGCCAGCAAGGGTGTCATTCTTGATGCCAATGCCATAGATGTCATGGGCGCGATTAAATTGCCCATTGACACTTGTTTTCCCCAGGAAAAAAGCTTGTACACATACTATAGATGTAATAGGTTAATGAGAAATTAACATATGAGATTGAGATTAGTATCTGTTAACACGATAAGGCACGAGCTAAGCTTTAATGCAGTTAGCCACTGACCAATGTGCTGAGTGAATCAAACGGAACTTGAGACTGAAAGCCATTGATGCGTTGTAGGGATTGCATATCAATCCTATGTGTCAAGTGAAACACCCGAGGGGATGTGTGAGCGCATGATGATGACGACAACCAAAAATGCATTAAAAAATGTATGCTAGTTGTGTATTTGAGGACGAAGGCTTGTGAGCACAATCACATGCAAGCACAATTGACCTCAGAGAGAGCAGCATGAGCGCTTGAGATGAACTCGAGATGAAAATTTCCTTACCTTTTGTTTCACCCTCTTTCCTTATAAAAATGGCTTAGGATTTTTTTTTTTGAAATGATGAGCAATAAATTGCAAGTGTATTTCAAATTGATAACTTTGGAGAAATAATCTTCTACTCTAATGATAGTGCCACAAATCCTTTTACAAAAATTTAATATATTATCCTTGCACCTTTTTCCACAACTCATTTGATAGGAGGGTACACTTCTAATGTGATGATTGATGATGGTGTACTCATAAGTGGATAGTAGGGAGTATAACATGGTCAAAATTTTATCTTTCTCTTCAATCTTCATATCTAGATTTGCTAGATCTAATAGATTCTTATTGTAGGCATGTTAATGCTTTTGCAATTATATATCATTTTTCATGCTAAGTGGGAAAAATTTGTCATGACCTAGCCCGGAGGCTCGAATTAATGAGGCGGGAACAAACAGTCGGACGATAAATTAAAATTTTATTTGCTAAATTTATGTCCAATACACTAAAAGAGATACTAAAACTTCTAAAATAAACTAATACAAAATCATTCAAATACCTTTATTCTAGTGCGCCACATCTACAATACACATTTTCATCTCTTCTATTCATTTTGATTTTAATAAATTATACCTGAAAATGTTAGAGCAATTACAAGCAAGCCACAACTCTGAGTAAAACATGCTTATAAATTATAGTAACTTAAGGCAATTGGAACAATATGCATGATCCCTTCTTCATCATATATCATAAAATAATTTCATTTAATCATATCATTTCATCAAAACTTTTAATGTTATGCATAAATCATATATGTCATATATATCATATATTTATTCATATCATTCTCATTTCTCATAAATAATACAACCGTCACAAGAGCCATTGTCTAATTTAGTACCAATGAAGGTAGTCATTTTCCTTTTTCATAGCCTTTTTCATTAACGCGCATGGGTACATTGCGTCCCTAGCCAGTACTATAAGGGGTGTGCTCTATCAGTCAATATGCACATGCAAGCATACTATATAAATCATATCATTTAGCTTCTATATATCATTGCATTTCAAGTCTTCTAATTTAACTTGATTCTAGTTTAACATAATCAATTATCTTTAATGAAAAAAGTCATATAATATTAATAGTGAGCAATTAGATAATAATAGTACTTAGTGCATCACATGTAGGAGAAACAAATATTATCACTGTAATTAAAAGGCATAAGTACTCACCTTAAACTTATGAAATACGTTGTTTCATTTTTACTCTTTATTTCTAATAATGATAGATTTAAAACCTATAAAAGATCACTTCATTAAATTTAATTAATTATTTACTCTTAATTTTCTCTAATTTAATCTTTCAAAACTTCTTCTCTCTTTTTAAATATACTTAATTCTTAAAAATAATTATAATGTATTTCATTAATTAAGATTTCTTTTATTATTATATTTTAAAATTCATGTTGTTCGCTCCCTCTTTCTCTTTCTCAAAGTCTCTCACATTAATTGATTTTTAAAATATAATAATAAAAGAAATTTACAAATATACTTTCTATTTCTCCTTCTCTATATTTTTTATTTAATTCATATTTTCTATATTATTAATATATCATTTATCACTAATCCTTTAATTCCTTATTTGCATAATTAATTTCCTAATTAGCATTTTCAATTAAAATCCATATTTTATTTAAATATCATAATCTCTCAAATTTACGCTCTCTCTAATATGTGCTTTTAAACTCTTAAATTTAAATTTGATTATTATTATTTCTATGTTTGATAAAATATCTCATTTCCTATACAATTTATCTCACCAAAACATCCCTTCCTTGAAAATTTTCCTTCCTCCACCATCGAACCAAAATTTATATCACTTGGATTCTTCCAATATAAAAATCAAAATATATTTTCTTATTATTTCTTCAACTAAAGAAATGAGAAATGAAAGTATATAACCTCAAATTAAATCACATATTTTTTCTTAAGAAGGAATTCCAAAAATCCTAATTCTTCTTCTCTCTCTTCCAGATTTCCTTTTAATATTACTTGTCTTTTCTTAGAATTAATCACAGTAGAAAAAATGCTAATAGAAATGAATTTGAAAAAAAACTTATTTCCTTCTTCTTCCTCTCAGCTTCCTCTCACGACAAAACACGACTCTCTCCCATTTTCTTCTACATGAATGAATAGAATGGACTTATCTCTTATGAGAGTAGTTATTTTATTCCCACGCACGCGATCCTTCGCTCAAAACTGCAAACCAAGCCTTCCTGACATTCCCGTGATTACGTTCGGCCCGCTTCAGTCCGCGACTCTATTGCTTGGTCTGTCTGTTCGCGGCATTAAATAATAGGGCTGGCCGGTTCAATTGAACCGGCTGGCTAGATCGGTTCTTTCACAATTGTTATTTTAAATAGAGACTATTTGTTACTGATTTTTCATCATATTAAGAGATTCCAATATTTCCCACATCTCTTAAGTGATACTTTGATATACTATATTTCAAATAACCTTATCTCTAGCATTAAGAATTGTTGAACTAAGGGTTTTCAGGTCCATCTCCTCATTTGTGCCTCAACTGGGGATTCTTATCTCTTCAAAGTTTTTGAGCAAACTCTCTTTGAACCTATTTTCTTCATTAGATGTTTAAATTATGGTTTCTATTGAATTTATAAACTCATATTTGGTAGTGTTAGCAAAAGTCTTTGGTGACTTCATCATCTAGGTTCAATCTGATTGCTTTGATACTATTTTATTCGTAGTGTCCAAATCACTCACTTTTGAGTTTCTTTAAGAGCAATTAAGTTAACCTTGGTTAAATAATATAAGAATTATACAAATATGAAAGAAAACAACAAACACAACCACACAAATACAAGAATACCAAGATTTATATGGTTTGATTAATAATGAACTACATCCATGGGACTAGTATTGATTAATGCCACTATAAAACATGTGTAGTATAAAATGATTGGACTATCAATAATCTCAAATCCTCTTTTATAGAAAACTACTAAGAGAAGTAGCAAAGAGCGCACTAAAACTTAAATGACATTTCTTACAACAAAGCAAAAGAGAAGAGAAGAAAGAAGAGAGTGTCTTCTCTTGCCAAATTTCTAATAACAAAGAAAGCTAAGGAAAAAACCTGAGGAAGTAACTTGTGATATGCCATACCTTGTGATCTCTCTTGCGTAGGAAGAAGATGATAAAGTGTCTATTTGCACGCATGCTCACTACAAACAGAAGTTATGCATGTCAAATATCCTTTTAGAAAGTATGAATGGTGCTTTAATTATTTTATGAATTGCATTTCATTTTGTTTTTCTTTTAGAAGAAAAACAGTTAATTTTTTGTTTCTATTGTAAATATTTACTAGAAATGGCATTGAATGATTTAAAACTTGACCTTGATGAAACAAGCCTACACGTTAACTATTTAAGTTGTTAGGATCTTACCAAAATATTAAGCTCATGTGGCAAAATTTCATTACTCATGGATAGTTTTTTCTCTTCCTTTAGATAATGATCAGAAGTTTTATCTATTGAAAATCTTTAATTTTATGATGATAAATAATAGCCAATCACCCTTGGCCAATCTCCGGTTATCCTGCCCTGGCTTTGATACTATTACTGTTTCCACAACCATCAAGTAAAAAGGTGATGCTTTGGTTGTATGGTGTGGATTGGAGGAAGGTGCTTCTACATTCCAAGCGATTGTGTTTAGGGTAGATTGACTTCATCATCATCATTTATTCTACTTGTGGCTATTTTTTAATTTTTACATTTTGCATTTTGGTTGCTCCACATCTTCATTCTTCATGTTGATGAAATTTTGAAAGTATTTCTTTTTATTAGTCATTTTATTTCAAGTAAGTATTAAGACACCAGAGTTTTATCCTAATTCACATTTTATTCATTTAATTCTGTTTTTATATACTTGCAAGATTCGTACTTTGTATGATTGCTTTCCAACCAAATGTTTTTGAGAAACTTTTAGTTCATAACCGTTTTACTGAAATTCTGATATTACAGATTTCTGAAGTGGTTAATAGCATGAAGGATCTGATTGATTACAGCAGGCATACCGGTACAGGACCCATGGGTAAGTGTTGGTTTTTATCCTGGTTTATCAATGTGTTTAGTTGTCTATATAGTTCTTCCATCCTCTGCAAGAATACCGGTCTAAAGTGAAAAACCTTAGGTGTTCGAGTTCCACTAAAGCTGTTTGATGCTTTCAGAAGTGCCAAAACTATACGGAATAGAAATCCTTGCTATATGAAGTGATGATGGATAGTTTGATGCAACCTGGATGCAAATTTAAAATGTGATGCAGAAGTAAGATAAATTCATTGATGGTTCTTTAGGTTCACACTCAATAAGAGGAGCTCTTAACTTAGTTGATTACTAGTGTAACAATAGAACTAATGAATTTGAAGGTGAATGCTAGTGAGAATAATTGTTTACGGAAACATGATTTCTAATCTTATGTTTGCAAAAAGAAAACTATAGGGTAAATAACAATGCTATTGATAACTTAAAGGCAATTTTTATGAGCCATCCATCATATAGATCTTGGGTCCTAATTTTTATCTCTAAGTGGTGTGCACTTATTCATTAAAGAGGTCCTTTATTTCAGAGAGGAGCACTGAAAAGCACAATTAGTTTTGTTAAAGGTTTGTGGGATACATAATTTAACCAAGGAGTCTATGTCGGTATCCTTTGATGGCCCTTGGATTGCAATTCGTGTTCTTCCTCTTCCTATCTTAGCCGCCAATCCCCCCGGACATGTTTTTTCCCTTTTTCCTAAATAGCTTTGATTTATTTCAATTGAATGTCTTTTTGGAGAAGTCGATGAATACGTCTGCACTTTGTAAAAAATCAAGCAATAAAACTTAAATAGTTTGTTTTTACACTTTTTTGTATGGTATTAGAGCGAGGTTAGGATTTTCATCTTCCAAGTTTTGTTCTTTTTCTTTCCCCCTTTTTGTTGAATTCTTCTTTTTTTCTTTATTATGATTTTTTTTCTTTGATATTCCTTTTAAATAGTCTACAAACATGAATAATGAAAATCTGACTAAAGGAGAATTATAGGGGCTATAAGATTCATGTTGTATGTGTGAGAGAAATCATCTGAAATAATTTCAAATTATAAAGGCCTTTCTTAAAGGTAAGAGAAAAATCTATCATCTAATGGATTCTTCTTCGAAGCCAAAAAAATTTAAAATTTGTATTTTAGGATGAAGTGAATGTCATGATCATGAGAGGATTGTGTAATACCATGATGTTTTAAATCAGTGAGTCTTATATGTTCTCTATCACAAAAGAAGTTTGGGGAACCGGCTAATAAATGTATTCAAAAGTGATGGTTGCTACCCTTATTATTAAATAAAAACTAAGATTTCAACAACTAAGCAAGGTACCATTCATGTTATTAAGTACTTTAATGCAATGAAGGTTTATTGGCTTAAATTAGATTATTATCAAGATCTTAAGGTGGTATTCTGTGATGATGCTTTAATTCTCAAGCGATTTGTAGAAAAAGTAAGGGTATTTTGAGTTTCTTGCATAACTAGATTATGACTTGAACAATTTGTATCCAAATATTAAGTAGAGAAAACCTACTCTTATTAAGCAAGATTTTTTCTCTTATACGGCCCAAAGAAGGTACGATGGACGGTTATACTTAACGCTTCAATCTCCAAAGCATCTATAATGATAACCATCGTACCCAAGGTAATGGACTTACTGCTATAGACTTTTTTCTTAAAAATTTGGCAAAAGCCTTCTTCCAAAAACAACTTATGGTGCAACTACTAGAAGAAGAAAATGAAACATTAAAGAAAAATGTTGGAAACTCCACAAAAATATAGGAATAAAAGAGCTTACCAAAAAGAGTAGACCTGTCTTGATGAAGCATAATGCTTAATATAAAAGAAATTAATAAATTCAACAACTAACTTAACTCTTTGGAAAAATCATATGGATCATGCCCCTAGCTCAAAATGTTATGACTTGTAACTTAATGTTTTTTCGTGCGATAAATAATTCCCCCACAACTCGATCCTTAATTTTGGAGCCTTTAATTGGATGACAAATATTGCCAACTTTTTTCAACAACAACAACAACATTAAGCCTTTATCCCACTACGTGGGGTCGGCTACATGAATCTTTTTCCTCCATTGTGTCCTATTAAAAGTCAAATTCTCGTTTAAATCTAATAAAGAAAGGTCATTTCTAATATTATCTAACCAAGTCTTTTTAGGTCTGCCTCTACATTTCTTAACATAAGTCAAATCTAATACCTCTACTCTCCTAACCGGGTCATCGGAAGGCTGCCGTTTTATGTGACCAAACCATCTAAGAAGACTCTCTCTAATCTTATCTTCTAATAGAGCTACTCCAACTTTTTAATGTATATGCTCCTTTTGTATCCTATCTGTAAGGGTAAAGCCACTCATCCACCTGAGCATCCTCATTTCTGCCGCACTTAACTTAGTATTATGCTTCTCTTTTAATGGCCAACATTCAGCACCATAAAGCATTGCTTGCCTCACCACCATCTTATAAAATTTTCCCTTAAGTTTGAGGGGTACTTTTCTATCACACAACAAGCCCGATGCATTCCTCCACTACAATCATCCAACTTGAATTCTGCTGATAATATCCCCATCTATTTCACCATCACTCTGAACAATAGATTCAAGATATCTAAAAGTGTGCTCTTATTAATGACTTGATCACCCAAAGTCACAATCCCCTCATTAGGTCTATTACTACTTAAATTACACTTTATATATTCCGTTTTAGATCTACTCAAGCAAAAATCTTTAGACTCTAAGGTTGACCTCCATAATTCAAGTTTACCTTCAACTCCCTCTCTAGGCTTATCAACAAGAAGAATATCATCAGCAAAAAGCATACACCAAGGTACATCCTCTTGCAAATGTCTAGTGAGAACATCCATGACTAAAGAAAAAAAGATATGGGCTTAAGGCTGATCCTTGATGTAACCCAACTGAAATAGGAAAATACTTGGTCAAACCACCTTTTGTTTGAACAAAAGTAATAGCTCCTTCACACATATCATTAATGATTTGAATATAAGCGTTATTAACTCTTTTCTTATCAAGAACTCTCCATAGCACTTCTCTTGGAACTTTATCATATGCTTTTTCTAAATCAATAAATATCATATTTAGATCCTCCTTATTTTCTTTATATTTCTCCATCAAACCTCTTAATAAATGTATGGCTTCCATAGTCAACCTACCCGGTATGAATGCAAATTGATTTTGAGAAACATTAGTATCACTTTGCAACCTGTGCTCCATAACTCGCTCCCATAGTTTTAAAGTATGACACATTAACTTAATTCCTCTATAATTCGCACTATCTTGTGCATCACCTTTATTCTTAAAAATAGGAATTAACACACTCATTCTCCACTCATATGACTTCTTTTTAGTCTTCAAAATAGTATTAAAATGTTTAGTAAGCCAAGAAATTCCTTCATCTCCTAAGCATTTCCACACCCCTATTGGAATATCATCAGGTCCAACAGCTTTTCCACCCTTCATTTTCTTTAAAGCCTCTTTAACTTCGATTTTACTAATACGCCAATAAAAACAGAAATCTTTATTTTCATTTAGGGTGCTAAGGTCACTACAGTCAATCTTATTTTCACAATCTTCATTAAAATCTTTATTTTCATAAATTTTCACTCGGAATAACTTTACAACATTTGCAATCTAAATGATCTAATTTTCTTATCAGAAAACAGTCAATCTGAGTTGTACTATATCCATTTTTATAAGTGATGAAATGCTCATTTCTTTTTTTAAATAAGGTATTAGCAATTAAAAAATCATAAGCTAAACAAAAATCTAATTTTGTCAACTTTTTTCAAACCTATAAAATCCTGGACCACCAATAGAAAATAAAAGTAGCTAATTATTTTATATAGATGTGATAAGTGAACATAGCGAAGTGAGTTGGAGTCAATGCTTTGTTTTGTTTGAAGGTTTTTAAGAAGTTAGAAGGTTTACAAGTATTTGCAAGGGAAGACCAATGAAAAAAACTGTGGTTTTGAGTCCAATTAATGGAGTTAGAGAATTAATTTGGAAGGAATTAGGAGTGGGGGCCAACCATGCTTTGTGGGTGAGAGTGTGTCATGGTGATGTGGTGGTCAACGATTATTTGGACATCAAATAAGGAAGTGGTGGTCAAAATGGTTAGTCCAATGTCAAGGAGAAGGTTAGGCCAAGGTGACTTGATTCCACAATCACAACATATGCGACTTGCGTGCCTGGGATAATTTTACATATAACTTGGCATACAAATGCATTGCTTAATGATGGCGATGACAATGTTGATGTGATGTTCCTGCATCGACACTTCTAGGTTTCTAAAGATTCTATGTATTGCAAATGATTATGACTCAACCATTGCAACTCCTCCATGGTCAACCATGAATCACATAATAGGGTAAAATTGCAGCAGCAATGATGCATTGTTGTACCTTCCATTTGATGTAGAAATGAACCATCTAAGACTGGTCAAGTTGATAAAATCTAAGATGATGACTTATTATTGGTGACGATGATGGTATAGAAGAATTAAAATCAACATGTAAGTTTGTACTCATTTCAAAGGTTGTGAGTATCTGGAGCCTATAGATGGTAAAGAGTTAAATCCACAAGATTAAACGCTGAATAGATTCCTGTATCTATAGGAAGATCCCCTTCTTAGGCCTTATTATTTATCTTCATAATTTTATGTACATCATCATAACTTGTAATTTAGAGTTAAATCCTGTTGAATTTTTTATATAAATCATGAATAGTCTTGGCAAATTATGATACGCATTTATGACTTGTATACAATGAGTAACTCAATGAGGTCAATGGGTTTGTGTGGCTCATATCCAAGGTTAATTTGGAGTTTACTCATACATTTTGACCTATTAATTGACCTGGTATAGGCAAACTCAATATTGTGAAGGATCAAGCCTCACATGGCCTAGTGACCAGTGACTAAACATCTATGCAAATCCCTTAAAATTTTCATTGACAGCCTCATTCTAAACATTCCTTTTGAGGATGATAGGCGTATTCGTATCCGACACGTGTCCGATATAACATGCCTCGTAAATAGGCGTATCCGTGCAACATAGGTAAAAAGGTATTTTAGAAAAGGATATTTATAAAACGAAGTTTAATAAAATGGAGTTTCAATAATGATATGTTGTTTGGGTAATATTTTTTTAAGTGCTTATTAATACTTGAAAGCATAGTTAAATTGTTTGTTTAGGTGTTTAGCTTTAGTAATTTTATTATAAAAGACTAAATTACCTTTACTTAATTTTTCAGTATATGTAATTAATTTTTTTTTCTTTTACAAGGCAAAATTTACATAAATTTATATATATGACTTTCTCAGAAAAAAAATGAAGTTTTCTACTAACTTATAATATCAAAAGTTTACATTATTAACTTATACTTTCTTAACATATAGCCTATGTTGCACCGATACGGATACGGCGACACTGATATGACACGATACAGATACGGGACACGTCAATTCTTAAAAATACAGGATACGGGTACAGCACGGACACGACATTATAATTTATAATCATACATAAAAATTAAGAAAGCAATCAAAACATAATATTTGAAATGACAACAACATCATTTGTAGCATTGTAGCTTATAATATTAAAATATAAGTAAGTATTAAATGTATAGTACAACAACAAAAGCATAAACATAAATTATCTAGCACATGAAGTATCAACTATTCAATAGAATGAATGATATAATTATCTTCTTCATTGGTTTGTCTTTGAACTTCCATATCATGTTCAATAAATATCATAGCTTCTAATTCAGGCTCATCAAGTGAAAGATAAATAATTTTTAATATTTTCATATCATCAAGAGACTCAAATCCATCTCGGAAATGAGAGAATCTTGCTCGCAACCGCGCAAGTAAATACGACACGTCTTTTTTATTTTCGGATTTCTTTTTGTTTTTCAACGGACACGCGTATCGGATACGCGTGTCCGTTGAAATTAAATAGTATTTTAATTGGATACGGCTTTGGCGTATCCGACACGTATCGGTGGAGTATCGGAGGCGTATCCGTGTATCGGTGTATTGGATACATCATGCCTTCATAAATAGGTGTATCGGTGCAACATAGCATATAGCATTATTTTTACTACAAATATGATAAAATTTAAATTATGTTACTTTATTATTATAGTTACACTATTTCATTATTATTTCTTCTATTAAAAAAAGCTAACCTGCAACTATACAAATATATTTATGTTGGAAAATTCATTTATCTTGTAATCAAATAAAGCAATTTCGTAATTTGAATACTATTTCAAGCTTATTTCTGAGCTTGAAAAAATACAAAGAATCGAACACAAATCTAAAGTAGCAACCTACGTAGTTGATGCTTGATGCAACACCATGTAAATGTGTATGTATTCAGAAAAGTGTCGCATTGTTCTAGAATTTTAATGCTTGATGCAGCACCATTTACATCATTCTAAGCATCTTAGTTTGCTACTTTGCTTAGCTTAAGAACAAAAGAGAATGAACAAGTAATCCATTTAGGTTATTGAATAGATCCATCTGATATGAGAGTCAGTTATATTAGTCTTTCAACAATCATTGTTGATAAAGTCAATGAAACAAAATTTGACAATTTCAATCACAAAGTAGAAAGAATACTATAAAAACCAGCAATCGATCTAGCGAGAGAATTCCAGGAGCACCAGAACTTGGATTAAGAAGATTAGGATAAGTAGGTCAGATTGTCCCACGTCTGCATCTGCGACTGCGACTAGGAAAGCACTAGGGGGCTATTTGGCAACAGAATTTACATAGGATTTGAGCAGGATTTATGCAAAATCATGCCAAACGGGATTTGTGGCCCATAAATCTCATGGTGGAATAAATCCTCCGTTTCCCTCTTCTTATCGTATATCCCGGATTTACTCAATCCTGTAGTGCTGCGGATTTGCGGGGTTTGGCCGAAGAAGCGCACGAAACGGAGAAGTTACCTTCAGAGCGAGCGAACTACCATCGTTGCTTCCGATAAAAGTTTTGCAGCTTTCGATCCAATAGGAAGGGAACGTCGTCCAAGGAGCAAAGTCGAACAACAACAAAGGAGCCGAAGAAGTAATGATCAAGGACGGTAGGGACGTTGTTTTCAAGTAGGAGGTTAGGTCGACGGTCTCGGACGGGGGGTTGGTTCTATCCGGCTGGAGAAATGGAGCGGTGTTAATGCTAGTGTGGGAAGAACATGCGATTAGGGAGTCCTCCAGATGGAGTGATATTAGAAGAAACGAAGGTAATTCCTCGTGCGACCCGCTAAAGAAGACAAAGGATGCTAATTTGTGATTTAACGTGGGAACGTGGATGGGTTAATTTGGACATTTTGCATCTTAAACAGTGATTTGGGAACTAATAACCAGACAAAGAAAAAATTTCGTAAATGCCGAAAAAATAATGTTTATTGACAAGTAATTACAGTTAAGTTTTGTTTCCAAACAGTTCTCGGTAACTGATTTTGGCGTATCCAAATGGAGAAAGGAGGAAAAACGTCTAATCAAACGAGCCCTAAGTTTTCCATCACCTTTGCATGGATATTCATAGGAGGGTTGAATTTTTGTTAACCATGAAGCTTGTAGATGACCATGGGAGCTAGGACGTTACACTTGAAGATTGTTGACCTCAATATATATTTCATAATCAATTTAAGTGTGTGTGATTAGAACAGTGTTTAAACTATACTTCGTCACATGTAAGAAATCTTAATACTTGGACGGTGGCTAATTGTTGCAACGTCGCGTGTAGCTAATTTGAAATGTCTCGGTGTTGCACAAAACTACTCGAACGGTGTTCATTTATGAAACGGATTGTGCTAGCATATTGAGAACATCGAATTTGCCAAATAAGGACCTCTTGCATGCAACTTGAGCAAATGCAGTAAAAAATGACAGACTGCAGATGCGACCTTGCACAAAGTTTCTTGAATGTTTGCTTGTGAAATGAACTTTTGCCAACTTGCCCATACTGCCGAAATCACCTGGAAATGATACCCATATTTTATGGTTTGTTGCGCGAGCGAGATAAAAAATTTCCTTGCTCGAGAGATGATGACATGCGATTTGATATACATAAGGAAAATGTAATTATACGAAGGTTGTTGATTCATAATTATTATTTTTTAATTAATTTAAAAAATAAATAATAACCAATTTCATATATATATATATATATATGTATGTATGTATGTGAGAGAGAGATATATCAAATCTTATTCGATCTAATAACTGCTTATATTTCAAAACTACCCCCTTATCTTTCCTATGCTGCATCTCGTCCCATCCAGGTCTAGGTCTTTTCTTAAGGAAATGAAAAAAAAGTATTCTAAATCTAAATGCTCAAGTAGCACTGCCCTGTTCTTCAACGACCAACACCCTACTCCTCCTTTTTCCTTTATCTCATGTGAAGACAAGCATCCATGGATATCTACTCATGCACCTTCCGACCACAACTACAACTCACGTGACTTTTGGCCTCACACAATTATAATATATGATTGTCTTTCTTATTTTCTCTAGTACGCATGCCTCAAACCACTATTGATCATGCATAGAACTGTCAATATTGGACCCGACCCGAAAACCCGATCCGAACCCGACCCGTAATTTTCGGGTTTGGGTTGACCCGAACCCGAAGCGGGTCGGGTTCGGGTTCGGAAAACCGACCCGTTTATAAAAACGGGTCGGGTTCGGGTTCGGGTTGACCCGACGGGTTGCCGGGTCAACCCGAAAACCCCGTTTAACTTAAAATTTTTTATTCCGCCTCTTTGCCCTCTTTGCCCGCTGTTCCGCCTCTTTGCATTTTTTGATTCGCCTCTAATCAAATCACGTCCCAGGCGAGGAGCGCTGGAGCGGTCCGAGCGGAGCGGAGCGGCGGAGGACCGAGGACGCGTCCGCAGGCGAGCCGCGAGGACTGAGTCGCGTCCGCAGCGAGCCGCGAGGACCGAGGACGCGTCCGCAGGCAAGCTGGCAAGGTCCGCCTTTTCACGCCACGTCCCGCGTCCGCAGGCGAGGTCCGCGAGGAGCGGACTAGCGGACGAGGCCTTGCCGGGACGGGAGGAGGCTTCCGCGGGTCGGGTCGGGTTGACCCGAACCCCAAGCGGGTCGGGTTCGGGTCTGGAAAATCGACCCGTTTACAAAAACGGGTCGGGTTGACCCGAACCCGACCCGTAACCCGAAATTGACAGGTCTAATCATGCAGACGCTTGTGACGTAAGCCACTGGCCATTCGCTGGCTTAGAAAAACAACTTGTCAACCCCTAACCCTTCAAGACTAGAAATAAACCAACATGAGCTTTTACCCCATCTGATCTCCACCCACATTTCTTCATCGACTATTACTTCTTTACCTACCCATTAGGAGGAATTTTTATTATGTCCGGACAAAATATCGAAAATACCGAGTTATACCGAGTGCTGTACTGAGCACGGTACCGAGCGCCCAAGTGATGTGGTGCTTTGTTATTGGTCTCTGGACGCGTTCGGTATCCGAACACAATAATTACTCCATTAGGAGATCCATCAATGAAACATTACTTAGGCTAAATTGCTACTTTTCACACCACAAGCCGCCTACAGCTTGCTGGTCGGTCGACCGACCTTTGGGAACTCCAAAATATCCCACCTACCACCATTTACTCTCCTTACCGCTCTCACTCTCTCTCTAAACAGAGAGAAATCTGATTATTTCTCTCTATTTTTAAATCTCTCTTTAAATTCTCTCCTCTTACTCTCGAAATAAAGAGATATCTCTGTTCTCTAACTCCCTCAATCTCCATCTCCGCTCTCTCTCTCCTTACTTTGTCTAGCTTTTTATTATGCTCTCTTTCTCTCTCTATATTCATATAAATATATTTATATTATATATTTAAATCAAAGAAAAGTAGAAACAAAAATATAGAAACAGGGAAAAGAAGAAAAATAAAAAATTGTTCTCACTCACGTAGCCATTTTGAGAAACATTCAACAAACATTCAACTAAGATTCTTCCAATTGATTGCTGCATCTTGTTTCCACCGTTGCAAATTAGCACAGCTGAAAATAATGTAAAATCTCCAGTCAATAGTTGAGTTTGCTTAAGGTGTTTCTTTATCGGGGCATAAATTAGGCTCCATAAGTTATTAGTTTTGTGACTTTGCTTCAGTTTTTTAAAATATGATATTTTGCCAAAAATTTGAAAAATGTAAATGAATTTTGAGTTGATGAGTTAATGCAAGAATAAGATCAGAAACAAGAAAGTTATTGTAGGAAGATCGAGCAAAAAATGTAAAAATATGCCAAAGTTTAAAAATCTTTGCATTTGTTTGGGCACGGGTTTGGATCAACATAACAACTTTGTAGTGAGTTCACATATATTTTAAATCACACCACATAGCTTCACGCAAAATGAGTTCTTTTTTCTTATTTTTAAATTCAACTAGTAAGATGACACAGAATTTGATAAGAAATTCAACACGCAAGCAGTATTCTCTAGTATAGAAATTTGCTCTGATATCAAATATGATGCAGCATGATTGTAAATCTAAAATTTGATGCAGAAGGTGAAATTCACATGGTTGTTGGATTCAAACTCAATTAGCCATGAAGTCTTTTAACTTAGTTGATTACTAGTATGAATCAATAGAACTAATGAAGTTGAAGATGGACAATAGGGATTTTCGTTGTTAACGAACTATTCTGGCCTTATGATTGTAAAAAGAAAACACCAAGCTAGAATAGGATCTAATCTTAAGTAAGTTAACATAGACAATGATGGAATGATAATAACTTGAAGATGACCTCCACAAACATTTATAGCCTTATGATTGTAAATAGAAACACAAACCTAGGAAAATATCTAATCTCAAGGGATTTAACAAAGCCAATGAAGGAACAATAATACCTTGAAGATCTCCACAATCATTCATTCTGTGTATATCTTATCGTCACTTGGAAATTCTTCTCCATAGGGTGTGTGCTCACTCACTTAAGAGGTCATTTACTGATGGGGAAAGTACTCTAGGAGATTGGTAATAGTTTTTTTTTTTTACTTAAAAGAAAGCTCAAATTTCATTCAATGATCATCAAACTGCATATCATGAAATATGACCGCTATATATAGAAATGATAAGTGAAATCAGGGGGCGGGGGCGCCAAAGAAGAGTAGAAGGAAAAGGTGTGTATGTGTGTGTTTTGTATTTGGGGGGGGGGGGGGGGGGTGGTCTCAAGGCTCATTAATGGAGTTGGAGCATTAATTATGGAGAGGGGAAGAGAGGTTGGGGGTATATACTTTTAGGAGAATGAGTGGTGGTGATGTTATTGTGATTGGAGATCAGTTATGATGTCGAAGTCAAATAATGAAGTGGTTGGCAAAATGGTTGCTCAAGTGTGAAAGAAAAAAGCTATGTCATGATGCTTAGGTTCAACTATCACAACATATATGACTCACCTGACAGTTCCACACAGGATTTGAGCATATAGTACGACTTAACGGATTTTTAGTCAATACATGAAATTTCAGGCTATTGGTGTAATTAAATTTCAGCCTTGTACATACCACGACTAGCTCTCATCCCCTTGGTACCATAATTTTTGCCTGTTCCTTTTCCATTGGATCTTGTTTGCACATTATTAGGGTAGCTTTTGGCACATGTACTTACTATTATTGGAACCAATTTCTCTCTTCATATTCTATTCTCTTCTTCTCTCATCTTCTCTACTCCACTTACATCATTTACCTCTGTCACTTTCTTCCTCATTCTCCCCTCCAGTCTACCTTAATATTTCCTACGGCTTCCCTTTCACTTTATATCCTCCTATATTTTCTTCTTCTTGCTTCTGTTCCCCTCCCAGCTACTAACATTAGAGGTTGTTACAGTGCACAATCAATCCCATGACTTTCGAAACTTTAATTGGTTTATTTCGGTTAATAATTTGTTTTTTGTATTCTTTCGGCGGATTTGTGGAACATGATTTGCTTGATGATATTGAAATTTTATTTGAAAATATTAGCAATTTTCAAATTTGAGTGTGGTAATGCCGACTGTGCCAAAAACTGAGTTCAGGTGATTGCGCTGGACCTTTCTTGGTTATATCTTGACTACTATCAAGATTTATATGAGTATATCATTTTGTTATGCAATTTAATTTCTGCTTATTTTTTCTTATCAATGATATGTTCTGCTCATTTTTGTTATTCAGATAGCTTGATCAACTTTCCTAAAAGGAATTCTTCAGGCCTACATTCTCAACAGTCCCAGCCACAAGGTACTCAACAAAATGTAGTGCAGAATTCTAGCCAAAACGATCAAAATTCTTTGAATTCTCATGGAACGGGTATAGTTTCCAGTAACAATGGTGTAGCAGTTGTTAACAATTCCCTCAATGCGCCATCATTAACCTCGACTTCCGGAACTTCTATTATTAGCCTTCTCCATCAAAATTCAATGAACTCCAGGCAAGAAAATCTTATGAATAGCTCTAATAACATGTATGGTGGTGGGAATCCTGTCCAAATCCCTTCAGCAAGCTCTTCCAACTCAATACCTCCATGCCAACCCCATCCATCATCATCTCTTTTATCTCCGACGCCAACTTCCAGTGACACTATGATTCCTGCTACTCATAACTCTCGTCTGAATCCCCTCACCTTGACACCCAATATGCCTGCAATGCAGCAGCAGGTGACTCAAACCCGCGAACCCGACTTAACCGACTCGCAGAGTTCAGTACAGCAAATATGGAATGAAATTATGATGTCTTCTCAGCTAAATGGTGTCGGCGCCATGGGGAATGACATGAAGAGGATTAATTCTGTTCCTACTGGTCTAAATGGAAGCAATGGAATTACCAACAGTCTCGGTGGCAATTCTGGAGTTGGCGGCATCGGGTTTGGCGTTATGGGAGGGATTGGCCCATCAGTTAGTTCGAGCGGGTTGAAGGCAACCATGGCTAATAATGCTTTGAATAGAGTTGGAATGAACCACTTGACTCAGGATTCATCTGCAATAAGTCATCAGCAGCAACAGGACATGGAAAGCCGGTTGCTGGGTGGACTTGAATCAGTTAACAGCTTCAGTAATATGCAGTTTGATTGGAAGCCCTCTCCCTGACATGTCAATTGCTCTGTAAATGGATTACTCGTCTTCATAATCAACCGCTGAAATAGTCCTAATATCAACCTGGAACTAGCTTCACTTCAAGCCTTAATATGGCAAAGGAGGTAGTTTTGTTGGCTTGTTAATTTATCAGAACGAGATGGCTATCAGTGGTTGAAAAATACAGCTCCATACAGTATCAAATCTTTCCTATAGGAAGGCTAGATTATAATGGGAGAGAAAATTTGTCTATAGAAGAACAAAGTGGAAAGCTGCTTCATCTGTTGACTTTGATGGCTTTACTACTACAGAATTGCACCAAAATATGGGTAGCTCTGATCCATCTCCGAGGATTTTGTAAACTATCATTCCTGACAATAGCTTTTGTTATCATTTATGTTTAGTAGAATATGTGAAAGAATTAATGGTTTATAATAGGTGAGTATTTCAGAGTGTGGTAATGGTGATTCTACCTGCTTGAAAAGCTTGCATTTTCTTGTACTTGTTTGCATAGATATTATAAATGAGAAAAATGAATGAGGAAGCTTAGAAATGATTAAATTCTAAAGGAATTACTTCTAAAAGCAATGATTGAACTGGCAGAATAAGCATACTTGCTGATTACCTTTGCAGGTGTCTGGTGCAGTGCAGTGGAATTGACATTCCCTTTGATTTTTGTTTGCATGTGTGGAGGATCTATGGCCAGAAAATCAGGTAGTTTGATGACATTTCTTTCTTCTAAATTGCTTTTGACAGTATTCAGTTGCTGCTTTCAACTATTTTGATTAAGGTTTTGTTTGTGGGAGCTTTTTTACTGATTCTTAAAGCAGCTTTATAGTACAAAAATGAATGGCTTTTAAAAATAGTAAGAAGCCGTCCAAAACGAGAAAAATTATTCTGTGCGGACACCGAATGCTGTTCGGAGGCAAATCAGAGCATGTCATGTCATCCCTTTGTTGTGTACCACAGTTGTGTACCTGTTGTGTATTTCGTGACGTGGCGCGTTCTGATTCGCCTTCGAATGATCCGGTGTCCACATAGAATAATTTTTTCCCAAACGAAACCTAAATATTGCTACATTTCTCTAGACAAATTATATTTAAATGTGATGGCACATATTATACTAGTTTTTAATATAGTCTATATGGCTCAACCTCTAGAGAAAAATAAATAAATAAATAAATGGCTTAATAATCTTTTTATTAAAAAAAATCATAATTTTTTCTCTTCTTTTTATTCTCAGATGGTATCAGATCATTAGCACTTGTCTAAATTGAGTAATCCTAATGCATCTCTCACTTCAATGCTCAAATTAAACTATTTTTTGAATAAAAATTGAATCTTTGGTCATATTATTGCCAAAGTTTTTTTTTTTTGAATTTTAATATAAATATATAAACTTAATATACTTTGTAGTTAATTTATTTTAAGATAAAAAAAAATTAAATTCAAACTGATTGGAATGTGTGTATTATTTATTTATTTTTTTCTCATTTCTGTGAGCTACAATGTTTTTTTCCCCTTAATTTTTTTAGTAATAAAAAAATAATCACAAAGAGTTGCTCGTTATAGTGTTCATATAAGCAATGAAGAATTGTTAGGTTTTGAAAGCTCGTTCCTGATATTTGGGAAAATGACCTCAGATGATTCTTGTTGATAAGGAAACTCCTCATCTGTTGAATCAAATTCACACACCTTCTTAAGCTCAATAATGGCTAAGCTCTCTCTCTCTCTCTCTCTCATGTCCAAAAAATTTATTTTTTAAAACAATAATTACCTAAATCAAGCGTTAGTAGGTCATGATTGATCGAACGATAGTTGTGACAGTGATAAGAGACATGATTTAATTGAGATCTTATTTATAGTGGAAGGCACACAAATGAACTAAACTCGCGACTGCAATGAGATGCATAATTGAGCGAAGATTGTAACCACAAAAAAAAATGGACCAAAGTTGAAAACCAAAAAAAAAAAAAAAACATTTGATCAAATAAAGATCACGATCACAGTGAGATGAACAGTCAAATGAATAGAAGATATGTGTGCAACTATGTTGTATTCTAATTAACAGATCGAAGTTCGAATCATCCCAAATGACGGGTTTGCGATAATTTAGCTATCACCATTCTTTTCTTGGATTGATGAAGGATCAATGAGGAAATCCCCAATCCCCTCAAATGATGAAGAGGATGGCAACAGCCTTAAAGAAGAATATAAACCTCTTGTTCTTGGAGCTAGCATCTGTATCTGATATTATTGCCAGTCACTTCATCACATTTATTATATACTTATTGTTGCATTTAGGCCACTGCTTGCTGGTTCTTCCCATCACAATCGGTGCCACCACCTGTTATGTTATTGTGTGGCAAAGGTAGGAGCCATCATCCATCATTATCTCCTTCTTTCATAGCCATTAAAGTTGATAATTATCACCTTTGGCTCTATCTTGGCTGCCACTTCTGATTTGCTTGAGAAGCTAATGAGATATCTTCTGTTGCTTTCATTATGACCACAAGGCATCTTTAAATTAAGTTGAGTTCATCAGTTTGTTTAAGCCTTACTTTTTTTTTTCCTTTTGATATCTCATAAAAAAAATTATCCAAATTAAATTTAAAATCATCTGAATTTAGATTTCAACAAATGTTTTGATAAGATGAATACTAAAGGTGGAGCAAATGAGCTTAAATCAAGGGCTTGAAAAATAGTTGAAACTTTATGATATTAATTGAATGACAAAAATACAAATCTCGCATGCTTATGATCAGAAAGAGCATCTCAATTAGATGAATCAAACTAACACAAGATCATGCTATTCTAAGGTCATTACGGAATCTAAATGTTAAAAGAATGATCTACGACTACAAGAATCAACACGAGCAATTTGATGGAGTGTTTCGAAGGTTTCAGCTAAATTTACCAAAATTCCATTTTAGAAAATTATAAAATGATCTTCATTATTCAAATGAAGGAGAGCTTGAACCTTGACTTTAAATTGGAACAAGTTTAGAGATCTAAAAAACTCTAGAGCTCAACTCGATGTTTGATCTTGATGATCGCAACCATACATCATTATTTGATTGCCATCACCTAATTGTCATTGTCAGACTTTTATTGCTCAACCATTATTGCCTAATTATGTTGATGACTATCAATAAACTAAGATTTTCCGACTAACATCTCTTGCTTACTGTGTTTATTATAACATTGATGTATTATATTGCCTTCAAGGTAGATGCATGCCATCAACATAAATGTTGATGTTTGTTATCTCTAACAATATTGATGCACACCATCCTATATTAATACACACTATTGATAAAAACATCTATGTTCTTCAACTTTGATGCTCATCATCACTAATAATATCCATGAACATTATTGTTTATAAGGCTGATGCACCCTACTGACATAAATGCCAATGCTTGCCAATTTTATCACCTAGTGTAACCATCAGTGCTGATGAAAAACATTACTTATAAGGTAAAAATACACACTATCAACACAAATGATGATGCATACCAACTTTGATGCTTACCAACTTTGATGCTTGCCTTTAATAACAACATCAACTCACACCACTGCCAAGAAATCTAATGCATGACATTAGCATCGACTCTAATTTTCGACATCAACATCAAAATTTATACTTGAATTCTTAGTCTATTATCTCATTTCCTCAAAAGAGAATGATCAAATAGACCATAAATAATGTATTAGAGATAACTTCAATACTTGAAGACTTCTCCAACTTCCACCATAGAATCAATATTATATTGTATCATTATTTTTTATAATAATAAGAAAATGTATCATTTGTAGTCCATGACATATACTAGTAGAATCATTTTATTTAGGAAGGGACCTATGACTGTTTACCATTTTCAAATTTTCACATAAGAAATTATGTATCACATGAGTTGTGTTGAGTTTGTTGCAACTTAGTTTTTGATTGTTGAGATTGTTGCAACATGTGTGTTTTTTGATGATTTTAAATATTATTATTTTCATTACTATTTCTCCTAACATATATTGACTATATTATTTTTATTGTTTGTGTGTACTAATATTTTAGGAAAATAATACTCCAGACTGTTGAAGACTTCAAGGGAGAATAGATTAGGGTTTATTATAAATAGAGTTTATATTTTTCACTTTTATTGAGTCTGAGAGAGTGTGATTGTAATTGAGTAACCGTGCACACACATACTAGGGGGAGTATTTAAAATTTATAAAATTTTAAACTAATCGTACTATACGATTTAAAATTGTATGGGACGATTTGTTCAATTATTTCCTCCTACAAGCAATTAAATGAATTGTGGAAAGAAAATTTTTTTAAGTACTGATCGTTATGTACGAAGCATTCTTCATACAAACGACGTCCAGAGTATAAAATAGATACATCCCTATTCATCCCAATGATTTCTAAATTTTTTTGAACTGTTCGTACTATACGAAGTGACCTTCGTAGAGACAATGTCTAGAGTACGAAAAGAACAGATTCCTTTTTGTCACGGTAAATTTCAAAAATTTTAAACTGATCATATTATACGAAGTGACCTTCGTATATACGACGTCCAGAGTACGAAAAGAACGGGTTCCTTATCGTCCCGATGAACATCAAATTTTTTTATACTAATCGTACTATATGATACATAGTTCATATATATGACGTCTAGAGTACAAAAATGTGGGGTATCTTTTCATCCTGATGAAGGAAAAAAAATTTCTTAATTATTCATACAATACGAACATGGTTTGTATTGGATGATTATCATGTATTAAAATATTTTGTACAGGTTCATATGAAGCAATTTTTAAACTATTCATACATATGATTAACGATCGTACTATATGATTATATACACTTAAAATAAATTTTTTTAGTTTTCAATCTGATTTTTTGTGTCTTTTATATAAATAGTCCTTAGAAAATGACTTGAGCAGTGTTGTTCTCCGTGATTTGTTTGAGATCATGTAAAAGAGTGTTTGAGAGAGAGTTCTTGCAAGTTGAGTGTGAAGGGTTCATAAGATTACTCAAAGGTAAGAATCTCTTTTGTATTTTAATTACTTCTCTTCCTTTCTTGTTTCTAATTGCATGAGAGAAGATCTTTGAAGAAGATCCGGTACTTTACTAACACTTGGAGGGTGTGAAAGGATGATGGTACTCTGCTGACACTTGGAGGGTGTGAAAGGACGACGATACTCTACTGCACCGGGGATTGGTGGAAGAGAAAAAAATTGTAAAGGCTTCTCTATCTTGCTGTGGGGGTAAAAAGAGAGTAACTTTGGTAATAGTGCAATACCTGAAGAAGGAGTCTTCAAGGAGTGGACGTAGGTCTTATTGGACCGAATCACTATAAATCTTTATGTTCATTTTTATTTCTGCATTTTTATTTTTCAGCATTTTACATTTTGTGGTTGAAAAATTATTTTTATAAAAAAACAAAAAGTGTTTTCCTTTAATTTCCAAAAGAATTTTTTTTTTTTTATAAAAAATACCAATTCACCCCCCTCTTAGTTAGCATTGGGACATTTGCATAACTTTAATAACCTATATGGACTTTACAAGTGGTATCAGAGCTTTATTTAAAAACTTAAAGTTTTGACAACTTTTTAAAAATGATAATAACTACTTTTGAAAATCATAACACACTTGAAGGGTATTTGATCACTAGACCTCTATTATTTGACAAAAATCCCTTTCGATTTTTTGAAAATACACATGTCTACTTTTCTTTAATCGATTGACTATTGTATGTAAATTTTAGTTCAGGATGGATATACTAGGCCAACTAGATTTGTAGATGGTATTAAAGTTGAAACACCCTTTGCTAACTAGACTGTAGAAGAATGAGACTTAGTAAAATTAAACAATAAATATTTGAATAATTTCTTTTGTGCATTTAAATCAGAATATTATATGCATGTTTTTACTTGCAAAAGTAGAAAAGAAATATGGGATAGACTTTGTATCACATATGAAGGAACTGATGATATGAAACAATTTTGATTAAATATATTATTATATGGTTATGAATTATTTCGTATGAAACCAAATGAATATGTATCTTACATGTACATATGTTTCACTTAGATAGTCACTTTTTGGCATGCATTAGGTAGAGAACTAACGAATGCTAAAAATGTTAATAAAATACTTCATCGTTTGCCTATGACTTACGATGCTAAAATAACTGATATTATAGAGTCTAAGGATTTAAATGTATTTTATTGACAATCTTTTTGGATCACTAATTACTTACGAGTAAGGAGTGACTCAAAGACATATTGATGCAAGAGAAAAGCGAAAGGAGAAGAACATAGCTTTGAAAGTGGATGACTCAGAGAGTGATCAGTCACAACCTGAGGATGAGGATGATATTACCTTGATGACCAGATAATTTAGGAGTTTTCTATAGAGGAAGCAAAATAGATGCCAACAGTGGAATAATGGTAAGTTCCACAAGAATTTAAAGGTTTCTAACGATGTTATTTACTATGAATGTAAGAAACCTAGACATGTCAAATCATATTACGCTAATCTTAAAGCCACTCCTAGCGAGGAGAAGGTGGAGGAGAAAATAAATGCGAGAAAGGGAAAGAAGAAATCTCAGCAAGCTTTTTTGGCAAACTCAGCTTCAAATTTATCAGAAATAGAGAAGAAAGAAGAAGTCACCAGTATGTGCTTAATGGCTAATAATTTTGATCAGTCAGATCAAGAAGAGATATGTAACTTAAGTTATAATGAATTACTAGAAGCTTCTGAAAGAATTCATATGACATATAGAAAACTCAAGAAAATGCATGTTAGGTTGAATTTAGATTTCCTAGAGTTACAGAAAGAGCATGAAATCTTTAGGAAAGATCACGCATAGATTGATAATAATCACATGAGTTTATTGTATGAATTTAATAATTTAAACAAATAAAATGAATTATTAAAATTATCCTACATTGAATTAGAAAAAAATTTAAAACTTTTAAGAATGAATCTGAAAATAGATAGCATTATTTGAAATTTAATAATAATGTGTTAGAAAATACAAACTCATTTTTTAGAGTGAAAGTAAAATCTCTTGAGGAGAATAGGATCCTCCTTAAACTTTAAAATTTTAATGATCATATTTTAAAGTAAAAAAAATTTAAAACCTAGAAATAGATAGTTTTATTATCGAAGATTGAAAAATCCTTTTCCTAGAGTTCAGTGTTTTACTTATGGAATAATTAGACATATTTCACACCCATGTACTATTCATAGAAAAAATCATTTAATGTGGAGACCTAAGATACATAAAATAAGTTATATCATATATACATTTAGTTTAATTTTACTAAGAGGAGAACCCAAACTTGTTTTGGTTCCCAATACTAATGTTTGATGATTTTGTAGAAACACACTCATACAAGACCTCATGAGAGCATTTAGTACCTGAACAGTAGTTGATCGAAGTATATGACTGGAGACACTATACAATTCATATCATTAAAAGCCATAAATGGAGGCAAGGTTACACTTGGAGATAATACCACTAAGAAAGTGGTAGGCACATGTATGATTAGAAATTTGAATAATTTTTTCATTAAAAATGTGTTACTTGTATAAGACTTAAAGCATAATCTCTTGAGTAATAGTTAGCTATGTGATAAATGATATAATGTTAATTTTTTTCTCACTAGCTTATATTAAGCCAAAATGGAATTAGTATACTGCATGAAAATAGGGTAAACAATATATATATATATATATATATATATATATATATATCAATGGTTGGTGAACCATGATCACATGTTGGACACTAACTCATGACAATGGTCTTAGATATGGAGTGATGACTACAAATTCTTTACATTAATTTAATGGTGTCCTTAAAAGTGCTCATGGATTACCTAATTAGAGGTAAACCAAAACTAGACCTTATTAAAAATCACCTTTGTGATGCATGCCAACTAAGAAAACAAGTGAGATCCTAATTTCATTCCACTAAGAATCTTAGGACTAGCAAACTATTAGAGATTATTCAAATGGATCTTTTTGGACCGCTTAGCACTGTAAATTTAGGAGGGAAGGTATATGATTTTGTGATTATTGATAACTTTTTGGGATTAATATGGATTAAATTTTAATTTTATACGAATGAATCATTTGAGAAATTTAAAAACTTTTTGACTTACATTCAGAAGAAACTAGGATGTAAAATTTTAACAATTCAAAGTGATCACGAAGGTGAATTTAAAAATAAAAAATTTGAGAAATTTTATAACGAAAAAGGAATTGATGGTAATTTTTTTGCACCTAGGACCCATCAATAGAATGGGATAATAAAAAGAAAGAATATAATATTAATTGAAGTCGCTAGTCGTATTGACAAAATATTCACTTCCAAAATACTTTTGGGCTGAAGCGGTTAGTACATCTTGTTATGTTCTGAATAAGGTGAAAATTAAACTAAAATTGAATAAAATATCCTACGAGCTTCTTAAGGGGAGAACACCTAATTTTTCATATTTACATATTTTTAGATGTAAGGTATTCATACATAATAATAATGAAAAATCACCTTTAGAAAAATTTGATCTAAAATGAGATGAAAGAAATTTTTTTGGATACTCTAGTGTTGAAATATCATATAGAGTGTTTAACAAAAGAATATTAGTTGTTGAGGAAATAACACATATTGTATTTGCTGAATCTAGGATTTTAGAAGAGCCAAATTTGGAAGAGGATCATACAGAAAATAACTACCAAGGGATTGACAAGATAAATTTGAAAGAAAATGTGAAAAAAAATCCTTTGCCTAGAGAATTGAAATTTTCTAAAAATTATCCTAAAGAATTGATTTTAGGTGAACCTAGTGAGGGTGTTAGGACTAGCTGTGGAGCTATGGACTTTGTAAAGAGGTTAACCATTCTGCCTTTATTTCAATGATTTAACCCACAAATGTTAATCAAATACTTTCAGATGAATTTTGAATTTTGGTCATGCAAGAGGAATTGAATCAATTTGTAAGGAATAAAGTTTGAGAATTAATTGAAAAGCCAAAGAATCAAAGTATTGTTGGAACTAAGTAGGTATTCAAAAATAAAATGAATGATTCAGGAGTTGTGATCAGAAATAATACTAGAATTATGGCGAAGGAGAATAATCAAATTGAAGGTATTGATTTGGAAGAGACTTTTACCCCTGTACCAAGACTTGAAGCAATTATGATTTTGTTAGCCTTTACCTATTTTAAAGGATTTAAATTATTCAAAATTGATGTTAAGAGTACCTTTTTAAATGAGGTGATATAAGAGGATGTTTATGTTGAGCAACCTCCATGTTTTTAAAATTTTAAATTCCTTAATCATGTATATAAATTGAAAATAACATTATATGAATTGAAACAAGCACATAGGGCTTGGTATGAGAGGTTAAACACTTTTTAATTAGAGAGATCTTTTATAAAAGAAAGTGTAGACACTACTCTTTTTTGAAAAAAATTAGGAGATGACATACTCATTATTCAGATATATATTGATGATATCATTTTTGAATTTACAAATTAAAATCTTTGTGATGATTTTTTTAAATAATGAGTAGTAAATTTGAGATGGGTTTAATGAGAGATCTAAGTTATTTTCTTAGTTTTAATATTAAGCAAATTGAGGAGGGAATATTCCTTAGTTAGTCAAAGTATATTAAAGACATCCTCAAGAAGTATAAAATAGATAATGCTAAACCAGTAACTATACCAATGAGTTTCTCAGTTCAGTTGGATAAGGACCCAAAGAGAAAATCTATTGATAAAAAAATTTAGAGGTATAATTGGATCATTACTTTATTTGACTGCTAGCAGACCATATATAATATTTAGTATTTATTTGTGTGCTAGATTTCAATTTGGTCCAAAAGAATCATATTTGACAGTAGTGAAAAGAATTTGAAGATATCTTTTGGAAACTTAAAACTTAAAAATTTATTATCCTAAGTACAACAATTCATTTGAAATTATCGGATATTATGATTTAGACTTTGTAAGTTGTAGGGTTGATCGAAAGAGTACATCTGGAACTTATCAATTCATAGGAATTTCATTAATTTCTTAGTCTAGTAGGAAACACAATTCTATAGTCCTATCTATTTCTGAAGCTGAATATATTATCTTAGGAAGTTATGTGTCGTAACTTCTTTGGCTGAAATAATAATTGATTAATTTAGGATTTATAATAGACACAGTTTCAATTTATTATGATAATACTAGTGTCATTTGCATTTCAAAAAATTCTATACAATATTTCTAGAACCAAATATATAGACATAAGACATCATTTCATTAAGGATCATGTAGCCAAATGAGAAATAGAATTGAATCATGTTTTTATTAAAAATCAACTTATAGATATTTTTATAAAACCACTAGCCTTTGAGACATTTAGCACCTTAAGAATGAAGTTAGGAGTGATTGATCTTAATGCTTAAGATAAAAATTTTCTGCAAACTTGATATGTTTCTTTATGTGTGTTTGTTTTAGTTTTTCTATTTATGTATGTTTTTTTATTTGTGTGTGCATGTTTTTTTTTTTGTGATTTGTATGTTTTTAGTCTGAGGCATATTATTTGTTAAAGGATGATGGATTTTGTGAAGTTTTTTTCTATTTTTCATGCTTGAGTTTTTTAAGTGTTTTATTCATGTTATACGAAATATTTTCATACTATACAAATCATGTAGTATGTTTATGCCTGATTTTGGAGTTGAACACACAAATTTTGAATTTTTCACATATTTTGTATTGTACAATGATGTCATCATATAGTACGATATATACTAATTTGTCTATATGCATATAGACAGTTATCCGATTAGAATAAGTTATTATAAATGATTGTATGTATGAAATCATCTTTTATCTGTACGATCCTGTTGTCATTTTCTATGAGAGATGAATCTAACCTTCTTTATAATGATCTTAAATTTTTGATCATCCCGGATGAACACCTGTTCATCTGAACGAATGCATGGTCAAAAAGGCTGTACGAAAGGATGCCTCGTAAATGATGTTTTTATGAGAAGTCATTTTATTTTGGACGTTTCCATTCGTACGTACAAAATTATTTTCATCATGTATGATTTAAAGATCATACGTATGAACCCAATTTTGTATGGTATAATAGGTCATTTTTCTTTATATAGAAGGGCCATTGAAATCCTTTTCATTCACTTTCAAACCCTTCTCTAAACCCTTTAGAGCCTTTGACCTAGGAATGACAAGCTCTAGCAAACACTCACAAGTTTCTAAGGGATCTTCATCTAGGGGTGGGGATGACAGCTTTTTGTCTAGGGATAATGAGGATGCATTCTTTCGGTATATAGCCGCCAAGATTACTCCTAGACTCCTCATCCAAGATGATATCCACTTTTCTGTCATGCCACCCTTTGCTTCAACTTAGTTCTCTTTTATTCTGACCTTGATCTATGCTTATCATAAATAGACCTTTCATTATTTCTTAGCAAACATGAGGTTCAATGAAGATCAAACAAGGATAACATCTTTTATTCAAAAATAGCGAGTCGAAATCACAAAAGAAGATTTAGGAACTTTTCTTCATTTAACGACTCATGGCACTATAGCTCACACTCTAACTTCAAAATATGATTATGATTGGTCAGAAATTAATAAAATTCTTAGAGGTGCCTCTCAAGTCACCCACTTAACTAGAGTCTATACCCTAAATTAGAATGCCCGGATCATCCAGTATGTCTTAAGGACCTTGATTATTCCTAAATCTGGTGATCATATAAATATGACTCCACTCTTGTCCATAGTTATATACCTGATCATGACTGGAAAACCCTTTAATGAGGACTAACTCATCCTGGACTACTTGTATAATCTTTCTGAAATTGAGCTTCCATATGACAAGAGGAAAAATAATATGCCTCTAGGATATCTTGTTACTTATATCTTTCATAAGAAGTATAATATTGTTCATCCTGATCCTCCCACTGAAATGCCAATCTATTTTACTGATGTTTCTTTTCAATCTTTGCTTGGGAGAGACTAGAGTTATAGTGGAGATTCTAAAGAAAAAGGGGCAGCTGCTGCACCTGCACCTGGACTTGATCAGCACTACTTTCAAGAGTTGGTCCAGCATTTTGATTATATAGAAACTCACTTTGATCAACATTTTGATCAAATTGAGATACATTTAAATCAGTAGGATGCAAAGTACCAGGAGGATATAAGGTGGATCCGTGGTCAATTCGACACGATAAATACAAATGTAGCTATGATGAATAGCTATTTTTTAGTGTTCAACCAGCCACCTCCTCTATATTAAGGCCCTCTAAGTTTTAGTTGTACTTTTTTTATATTGCTTCTACTAGTCTTTTGCTTATGATGTGTTTTTTTATTTTCTTTCTATTGATGTTTGGTATTTTCAAATTATTATGTTTATTATTATTTGTTAAGTTTATCGATGTGATGACTATGTGTGTTATTTGAAGTGTTATAAGTTGATATCATTGTCCTGAAAGTATTAAATCTTTTAAATATCAATGAAAGATGTTATGTTTTGCAAACTTGTTTTTGTTTCTTATTTTGAAATGTTAGTATGTCTATACGAAAAGTTTTTTGTATTTGATCTAAAAATATGCTATAAATTAACTTGCATTACAAATTTAATTTCATTATAAAATATAATTTTTCAAAAATTTAAACTAAATTATAATTGGATTCAATTAAGAAGATCAATTTCATGTTCTTTTAGGCAAACATAATTAGAATATAATTATTATAATTTTGATGTTCTAATTTTCTTTATTTTTTTCAATATGATTATTATTGTTATTAGAGAAGTTTGTTTTAGATTATTGATTTTGAAAAGACTCAAAAAATATAACAAAAGAAATGAACAATGTGTGTAAAAATCAAAAGTTTATGCAATGGTTTACAAATTAAAAAGAGGCACAAAATTAGTCCAAGCAAAAAAAGATACATAAAGTTTTCCATATATATTTGAAAAGATACGTAATGTCGCCAATTGAAATTTGTCTTTATTGTGTTCTTTCCACTATCATTTAATCTCTAATTCAAATCAATCTAATTTTTGATTATATTCTATATTGAAATTGAAGTTAACTAATATTCATTTCATCATTTTTACAATAATCATCCTTAATTATTTTATCTAGATTGAATCATGATATTGATTAACTTTTCTTATCTTACTTGTTCTTTGATTTAAAATTATGAATCTTTCTTTTTAGTCTTATGAAATTGATAGTGTTATTGCAATTATTTTATAATAATTTTCAAGGTAAATTCTTTTCATTTCTCATTTGATATCTTTCATTTTAATTTCTACTTTCCTTTTTGTTGTTGTCAAAAGGGGGAGAAAAATCCTTGTTGTTTTTGTGTTCGTGTCTTTCGTTGTCGTTGTATTCGTGTCTTTTTGTGTCTTTGTTCATGTCTTTCATTATTTTAGGGTTTTTGAGTGTTTCTACTCTTCATGAAATATTCGTAGATTCAAATGTTTATTCATTTAAGGGGAGCTAAGGAGAAATTTATGGTATAAATGTTAACTCAAATAATAATTATTTTTTCATCATTAAAAATGGGGAGATTATTGAGTTTGTTACAACTAAGTTTTCGATTGTTGAGATTATTGCAACATGTGTGTTTTTTGATGATGTCAATTATTATTATTTTTATTACTATTTCTCCTAATATATATTGGATATATTACTTTTTTTATTTGTGTGTAGTAATATTTCAAGGAAAATAATACTCCAGTCTATTGAAGACTTCAAGGGAGAATATATTAAGGTATATTGTAAATAGTCTCTACTTTTCACTATTATTGAGTATGAGAGAGTATGATTATAATTTAGTAATCATGCATACATATACTGGGGGAGTGTTTAAAATCTTTAAAATTTTAAACTAATAGTACTGTACAATTTAAATTCGTACGAAATGATTTGTTTAGTTATTTTCTCCTACGGGCAATTAAATGAACTGTGGGGAGAAATTTTTTCTAAGCACTGAACGTTCTGTAAGAAGCATTCTTTGTACATACGATGTTTAGAGTACGAAATAGATATGTCCCTATTCATCCTGATGATTTCTATTTTTTTTTTAATTGTTCGTACTGTACAAAGTGATATTTGTATAGAAGACGTCCATAGTACAAAAAGAACGGGTTCCTTTTCATCCTGATGAATTCCAAAATTTTTAAACTGATTGTATTATATGAAGTGACCTTCGTAAAGATGACATCTAGAGTACAAAAGAATGGGTTCCTTTTCATCCTGACGAACATTAATTTTTTTTGAACTGATCATATTGTATGATACATAATTTGTACAAACATCATCAAGAGTACAAAAATGTGGTGTATCTTTTCATCCTGATGAAGCAGGAAAATTTTCTTAACCATTCGTATAATATTGGATATTTATCCTGTATAAAAATATTTCATATAGGTTCGTATTAAGCACTTTTTGAACAATTCGTACGTATGATTAACGATCGTACTATACAGTCGTATACGCTCAAAATAGAAATTTTATATTTTCTGAATGATTTTTTATATCTTTTGTATAAATAGTCCTTAGAAACTGACTTGAGGAGTGTTGTTCTTTGTGATTTTTTTGAGAGGAAGTGAGAGAGTATTTTGGGAGAGTGTTTAATAGAGAGTTCTTATAAGTGGAGTGTGAAGGATTCACAAGGTTACTTAAAAGTAAGAATCTCTTTTGTAATTTGGTTACTTCTCTTCTTTTCTTCTTTTTAATTGCTTGAGAGAAGATCTTTGAAGAAGATATGGTACTCTGCTGAAACTTGGAGGGGTGTGAAAGGATGACGGTACTCTACTGATACTTGGAGGGTGTGAAAGGATGACGGTACTCTGTTGATACTTGGAGGGTGTGAAAGGGTGATGATACTCTACCGACACTTGGAGGGTGTGAAAGGATGACGATACCTGAAGAGGTTTCTCCATCTTGCTGTGGGGGCAAAAGGAGAGTCACTTTGGTAATAATTCAATACCTGAAGTGGGAGTTTTCAGGGAGTGGATGTAGGTCTTGTTGGGCCAAACCACTATAAATCTTTGTGTTCATTTTTATTTCTACACTTTTATTTTTCAACATTTTATGTTTTGTGATTGAAAAATTATTTTTGCAAAATATAAAAAAATGATTTTCCTTTAATTTCCAAGAGAATGTTTTTTAAATATCAATTCACCCCACTCTTGGTTAGCCTTGTGACATTTACATAGGTTTAACAACATATACGGACTTTACAAGTTGCTTTCAAATCATCTTATCTATGTGTGTATGGGATCTTTTTATATGCTAAGATAATAAATTTTTTCTTTGTCATAAGTTTTTCATCACATTACAGTTTGTTGTCAATGGTAGTAAGCAATTATGGGCTAGGAGAGAAATTGTTAGTATAAGATCAATAATTTCAACATTTGATTGTAGTAGGATAAACCCTATGTCATATACAAGATCAACAATTTTGAAAGTAAATCAAGATTCAAGGCAAGCTTAATAACCTCAAAAGGATAATATTTTTATGGATTTCTCTTAACATCTTCTGTCATAGGTTATGGTTTGGGTTGGCATCCCATACTAATAATCTAAAGAAGATAAAATTTATAAAATAATTCTTCATGATCATCATTTACATGAATAATGAGCTTTGTTAAAATTTAAAAATTACTATAGCCTATCCTAATTATATCAAAACATAACCATACTCATATATGAAAGAAAAAAGAAGTGGATGTTTATGGACTGAATAAAAGAAGATTCTTATTCACATTCATATTAAAAATATATATGAAAAAAATGTTATATCTATAATCTATCATTATAATCTCCACCATTATCAATAAAAATAATCTTAATTAGCTCACAAATGGGGGATGTCTTCGGATGCTTGGCTAAAAGAAAATTATTCATTGCTGACACTAATCTTGAAGTTCATCAGTCGAACCTCCTTCATTGATGCTTCAAGTTCTCCACTTTGATAAAACAATGGGGTAGTAGATATTTCTCTTGAAGCCTTTATATTCATCAAACTTCTTACTAGTTTCAATGTTTAGTCATGTGGTCTCTTTATCTTGAGATTTTTTTTTGTGACCTTCAAAGTTGTAACTCCAATTTTAGCTTCAATTTTAACTTAAAAATATCCAATTAAGGCTTTATTTGGGACAACTTTCTTAATGCTTTCTAATGTCATTTTTTAGTACAAAAAATTTTAATTAAAGAAATTTTTATACTAAAAGTTACTTTAAAAAGAGAGCCTTAAACTTGATAAAAAATTTTCTTCCTATAGATCTAACCTATCCAAATGAAGATAATGGATTCATTTTTCAATTAAAATTAGAGCACCATTGTAGGATTGAGAATATCTCTCGCGTTGGACTTGATTCAACCAAACAAAAATAATGAACTTATTTTATAAGAAGAACAAAGCTTCAATGTAGAGATTAAGAACCTTAATTATCTTGACTTCAAATTTTTTTTTGGAGATGATTTAAGCTTAACCACATGCACTATAGTTATTAATGCGAGTTTCTCCCTCTCTCATGAGGGCTATTTATATTTGAAGGAGAGAAGAGGAGTTACCAAAAAAAAAAAATCATAATTTTTTTGTTATAAAATGATATTTATTTAATTTTTAAAAATGACTTAAAATTTTTAAATATAAAAAAATTCAAACCTTTCATATTTCACAAACCTTTCATATTTCATATATATATATAAAAGGTTTACGTAAAATATATACTAAAAATCAATCATTTTGATTTAAAATATATGTCAAAGAAAGAATAAAGAAAAAAATAAAACCAAACAAAAGCAAAAAGTGCCTAGAGAAGGTGCCATGCATAGCCCCAATTGATTCAATTGGGCCCAATCTTGGTCCTAAACAATACATTTCTTACATTTTTAGAGGCAAATGATACATTAAAAAAATTCATCTAATCAAGCTTGAATTTCAATGTAATCTTTGGATCATAAAAATTAAAAATTAAATTTAAGACAATCTGAACTTTGATTTTGACAAACTTATAGTTAAATTGAACATTTTGATGAGATGAATCCATTGATTCTAAAACTGATCTGATTTGACTCCAAATAAATCTAAAACTTTATAACATTTATTGAAAGATTAAATTATATAAAATAATATTTCAATAATAGTCAAAATGAATGTCTCAAAAAGAGAAATCAATTAAGCTAAAGAGAACTCAATTCTAAGGTTATGAAGGTACTTAAATATTGAAAAAACGGTCTGCGATCAATTGAATTTACATATATCATCTGATAGAGTGTTTTGTTGATTTTTGCAAAATTATTAAAATATCATTCTAAAAAATCATAAATAGACTCTCATTTTTCACATAAAGGGTGCTTAAATCTTGACTTGAAATTGGAGAGAGCTTGAGGATTTGAAGCTCTAGAGATCTATCCAATATTCGATGCCAATGATCTTAGCTACCAATCATCATCAATTGATCATTATTTGTTGACCATTATTGTTCAATTACATTCTCCCAACTTTTATTGCCCAACCATTATTTTATAACCACCATAACCCAACTTCCATCTCTTAACTATCATTGCCTAACAACGATGTCTTGACTACCACTGTCTAACTATTATCATCCATTTACCATCTCTTAGAGACTTTATCACAAATAATGCCGATGCATGCCATCATGTATATAGTCCATGCATGTCATCATCATAAACATCGGTTCCTATCATCATCAGTAATATCAACATATGCCATCCATATAAAACTAATGTATGCCATCAAGAGAAACATTGATGCCATTGACTTTACTACTCACCATCACCAATAATATCAATATATTTCATCTCCTAAAAGGCCAATACAAGCTATTAACACAAAGCTAATGCCCGATAGCATCATTACCAGTCATCACTATTAATGTCAATGCAAACAAACCATCACTTATTAAGTAGTTGCATACCTTCAACACAAACAAAAATGTATGCCATCAACATAAACTTTGATGCATATTGAGTTCATTTCTTACCGTTATGAGTAACTTTGACTCATGATCTTATTAATAAGGCTAATGAATACCCGCAATACCAACTATACCTCTCCATGTTAACACCAAGATCTATATAACTTTTTCTTTTTCATTTCCTCTCCTCAAATAGGGATGGTTGAACTTATCATAAATAATCTCTTGAAGACAAATTTAATACCTTTAGAATTGTTCAAATTATACCATAGAATCTATCTTCAATAATTTATGTTTATTATATTGTATCAATTTTTTTTGCAATAGTGAATCATTTGTAACCTAATAGAGATAACAATGAAATCATTTCAACTTTGTCAAGATCCTTGGTTAATTTCCTTGTTTAAGTTTTCATCTAAAAAACTTTTATCTTCTATCAATTACTCTTATCTTATCTATATATGTATGAGATATTCGTATAAAGTTAACATGATAAACTCTCTTTTCTTGATTGCTATAAATTTTCAAGCATGTAAGAATTTTATTTTAAAAAAAATTAGAAGAGTGTTGGTGTAAAGCTCATTGAAGGAGGTATGACATCAAAGGATAGAAATTTAGAGATAAATTAGAGTGTATTCACAAGTGTAATAAGTCCTAAGCTCCCTAATATAGTATACTACAAAGGATTTAGGGTTATTCCTTTATAATTTCCCCTAGAGTACCCTTAGTTCAAGCAATAAGACCAACAATAACATTTTTAAAGTGGTGAGACTCAAAGAACAAATACAGACATTACAAGTTTTCATCTTTCAACAAGAAAATCATTGACAACCTCCCCTTGGAAGCTCATATATGGTAATATCCTTAGCTATAATTAGCACTAAATTTTAAAAATTATTAAAATTTCAACCCATATCATAAGATATGTGATACATGTATTTTGAAAGCCTTAAATTTTCAATTTTTTTTGTTGACCTAGAGCAATCAATAATTATTTCAGGAGTTATTATATATCCAAATCACAAATCATCTTCGCTAGAACATGTATAATGCTATGCTTTAATTATCCTATTTTTTCATAATTTTGGGCATTGTTAAAATTTCTTAACAAAATAATAATTATCGGTACAAGTGGAGTTTTTGGAACCGTTAGGTGCCCGTTTTGCAAACTGATTTCACCATAATTTTTTTTAAATAAAATGAGCAAATTTATGAATGTTTTTATTTAATTTTTAAAATCCCTAAAAGAATTTCTATAAGTTTTCTACTAAAAATTAAATATAATAATAATATTATATATATTATTTAATAATAATAATAAAAGAGAAATATCTGAAGGCATCATGGCTTTATTAATAATATTTTATTTTAATGAATCATTATCACTAAACAGAGAAGTACCTAGGGAGATTAGGGAGAAAAAGTGGAAAGAGAACGAGAAAAATTCTATTTTGTGCAACTTCGAGTCATTTTCATTCGTCGGTCCAGTTGGGCAACTTGTTCATCTCAAGATAAATCACATCATGCCCATTTCAATTTTCAAAAATGCATAATCTTTAGCAAATTTTTTGATTAAAATTTTATATCAATTAGAAAAAAATACAGATAACTTTGCACAGGTAAAACTTTCATCGTGTAACATTTTCTATGTTACAGATATTACAATTATATACATTTTAAATATTTTCTAAAAATTTTACAAAAGGGCTTTTAAAATTTGTGGGATTTTTATTGAATAGAAAATTATCTCGATGTTGAAAAATAGTGGTGTCATATAATAAAAGTCTTAAAATATCATTTTATATAATCTCTAGTAATTTGATAATTTTGTAAAAATATCCTTTTTTTGCATAGTAGGATTTTGTATTGTCTATTGTTATACAATATTATGCAATTTTGAAACATGCTTAATTACTCTTTAACTGATATATTATGACTATATTATATACATGTGTGATTAAATTATATCTGTTGGAATCCATAAAGAGCTAGAATCTTTTAAAATTTGGTCTATGTTAGGGAGTTATTGGGAGTTATAAGGGCAAGAATCCTTTGAGATTTGCATTATAGATTTGGAAAATATGATATGACCAGCTTTGTGATATAAATTATAATTTATTTATTTATTCAATATTATTATTTAAATCAGAGAATAACTTTTATATATTTCTTTCATATCTCAGTATACTGATTTATTTACACTACATTTAACTGCTTTTAAATATTTAGAAAAATATTTGATAAAAAAATATTTAAAAATTTAGATTCATTTGTGTGGCTTGCTGAGTCGTTGTAGCTTACTGTGATTTTGCTTCTAGTTTTTAGGATCTAGGAAGGGGAAGGAGATTATGGACTAGCAGTTTCGAATTAGATCTATGGTCATAGATATTTTGCTATTTTAGTTTTTGTACAATTATGGTTAGTTAAATTTTAAGTTTTGTAGCTTTTGCCTATAGCTATGTAATGTAGTATATATATTAATATATTTTGATGAAATACAAAAAAAATGGTAGATGAGTTTATTTTATTTGTATTTAGATATTTTAATAACTTTATGGTGTGTAATTTATTTCAATGATTATTGGCAGAAAATTTGAAATAATTCTAAAATTAGATCTTGGGATTTATTTGTCATAGCTCAACATGATAGGACATGTTCTAGTTAGGTTGGGTTGTGAAAAGCTTTTTTGGTATCAAAGTAATTGTTTTTAAATTGGATCATAAAACAGACATATAAGAATTGATCTGTAAGTTTAGTGGGGTAGTTTGATGTCTATCTCGGTGCTCATTTTTTTTCATATGTTTATATGTTTAGTTATATATTCTATGTGATCATAGATCCACCAGATCCAGATATGACAGATGAATAGAGTGCTAAGTAAGGTAGCTCATGTATATAGTTCTACTCCAATAGTTGGTTCAGATACAGATTCATAGTTTGCTAGTTTGATAGCCTAGATAATGGGTGAGGCAATGAGAAGGGTTCATGTTATAAGATCTAAAGAGGTAGAAAGACATCTACAGATGTTTCTGAGATTGAAGCCTCTAAGATTTGAGGGTACTGTGAAGCCTATAACAATAGAGGATTGATTATGGAGACTAAAAAATATATTTGATAGTATGTAGTGTCCTCCTAAGAGGAAGGTACCGTTAGCAATCTTTCTATTGGAAGATAGGACAGAGTGCTGGTGGATGGACCAGTAGGAGGAGAAATTTCTAGATAGATTGAACTATCTAATTACTGGGGAGAAGTATTCTGATGTGTTTAGAGCCTAGTTTGTACCACCACCTGCACGACAGTAAATATAGGAGACTTTTCTGAGGTTGGTTCTAGGGAGTAAGATAATCATGCAGTAGGAGGCAGAGTTCACTACTTTGGCCAATATGCTCCATAGTTGGCTAGCACACCTGTAGAGAAGTGTTACAGGTTCTTGAGAGGACTTTAGGATAGTCTTAAATAGGCTCTTATGCCATTTCATATTTTTTATTTCTCTAAGCTTATAAAGAGAGATCTTTAGATAGAGAATGACCTTATAGCTACTTAGTAGCTATGGAATGTTAGTATGAAGAGGTTCAGTGGTGAGACTTCTAGTAGTGACTTTTATGAGAAGAAGAGCATATTTACACCTAGAGATTTCAGGAGAGGTGGGTAGTTATCATCTACAATAATCTCTTGTAGTGACAATATAATAAGTTCTATTTTTGTTAGTGGGGCACTTGTGTGCTAGAGTTATGGTTGATGCCATTCTGGTTAGTGCTACCGGATGATTGAATAATGCTTCAGATATGGTTAAATAGGGCATCTGGTCTACATGCAGGATTTGATCGACGTTTTAGTCCAGATCTGAGAGCTTTGTTAGACTAGCAGGGAGACCAAGGATAGTTCCTCTCTGTACTTTTTCTAAGGGACCATCTTGTAGAGCTAATGGTTTTGGTTTAGTGACAAAGAGGTCATATGGAAGTGTTTAGAGAGAGCATAATAGTTTTATTGCTCTAGCTCCAGTTTAGCCAAATGTATATAATTTGACTCAATAAGAGGCTCTTGATGCTCTAGATGTTGTGATAGGTACATTTTATATTTTTGTGTATTCATTTCATATTTTATTTGATTCTAAAGCTAGTCATTCCTTTATTTTTGAGCTTTTTTTGATTTACTACACTTGTCTTCAGTTGTAGCTATTTCTCTTTCTATTAATTTATCGACTGGAGATGGTATGATAGCCAGTAAATTTTATTTCTATTATATTAAGAATTTTAATAAGCAGTGGTAATCTAGTTTGATTTTATTACGCATTTTCTCATATAATATTATTTTTGGAATGAATTGGTTGAGTTAGTATTGGGCTCAGATTAATTAATTAAAGAAGTTATCTTATTTATGGGTAATGAGAGTTGTGTATTCCAGAGAGTTAGAGGTATTTTATCCTATCTGATCTCTATTGTGGAAGTATATAGATTATGGAAGAAGGTAGTTTGGGATAAGAGTATAGATGTTGGTTCTTTTTTTGATATCCTAGAAGTATAAGATTATTTAGATATATTTTCTAAGGAGTTAGTCACTTTACCTCTAAATAGATACTGAAATTACTAGATGGACAAGAGGGGGGGGGGGGGGGGGGGGGGGGGGGTGAATTGTGAAAACTTTTTGACAATAGTTAAAATCTAAGCAGGAGTTATAATATTTTTGATGTTTTAAAATTTTAACATGAAAATTTAAACAATTTTTTTTCACAAATTTTCCCAAGCAAATATTGAAAAATAAAATGCACTCAGTAATAAAAGTCAATAAGGAAAAAGCACACCAAGATTTTTATAGTGGTTCGGTCAAACCATGACCTACGTCCACTCCCCGGAGTCCTCCGCTCCGGGTATTTCACTACAAGCAATATCTCTCCTTTTTCCCCCCTTGGCAAGGCGGAGAAGCCCTTACAATACTCCCTTTCACCAACCCGGCGTGGCGGAGTGCCAAACTCTGTTTTCACCCTCCTGGCGACGGCAGAGAACCTTCTCGTTTTTCTCCCTCTTGGAGAAGGCAGAGTACCTCGAGGTCACGGATGTAGAAGAGCCTTTCCCCTTGGAGATCATCCCATAAATTCTTCTAGGGCACAGGAGGAGCAAGATGCAGCAAGTTCGAAGCAACTGTGTGATCTCCCTCACACCTGTTCTCCCTCACAACGCTCACCTTCTCCTTCCTCTCTCAAGCCCTAAAGAACTTCTCAAGAGCTCTCTCCCTCGGAATCCCTCTCTAATCACGTTCTCCTCTCTAATTCACACCCTAAAAATATGACAAGTTTTTACCTCAAAACGGGCTCCAAAATCCCTAAGATTTCAAAAGTAGCCATTACTATCGTATAGTACGGTTTCTAATCGTACAATACGATATGTATAAACAGACTTCATCCTGGTATGAAGTGATATGAACAGTTCAAAAACATTCATACAATACAATTATAAATTGTTTAGTACGATCCATAACACTTCTGTTCGTACAGGACGATAGTCGGGATGATCAAACATCGTCTCTGTTCATCGTATGGTATGGTTGCCATCGTACAGTACGATGAGACAAAATCGAATAGATCATCCGGGACAATCTTCGGGACGATTATAATTCATCTCTGTTCATCGTATTGTATGAACTGGTTCGTACGGTACGATGTTCAAATTATAATTAAGCCCTGATTTCTTGCACTAAACACGGGTAAAATTAAGTAAGTATTTAAACCAAATCGTACAGTACGAAGGTGTTCGTACAGTACGAGCGGCAGAGAATAACTTACTTAAGTTAAAACGGTTGTTAGGGTTTTGGCTTTGAACATTACAGTACGAATACATTCGTACGGTACGATCTATTCACAGAATCGTCCTACAAAGCTCTGATCATACGGTACAAAATAACATCGTATAGTACGATCTACAGAGAAAGAAAAACTCTAAATTTTTCATTAAAAAATACTTTCCCTCTGTGTGTGTGCATGGTTGCTCAGACTTTTATGCATTATGTGACCAGACTTAAGAAAATAAAAATAAAATTAAATCAATAAAATACATTGCAGACTCATACTCCTAATCTACCCATTCTTGAGTCTTCCTGTCGTCGTGAGTAGCTTTTTATCTTCCTAAAATATTAGTACTCACGAACAATAACAAATAAAATAATATTCAATGAAGAGATGATTCAAACGACATTATTTGTCATCATCAAAATCTCAAACTCGGGGTCATGGGTTGCAACAATCTCCCACTTTTTGATGATGTCAAATAATATTTGTTGTAAGCAAGTGTTAAAGGCATTTTTTTTAAGAACAAGGAGAAACGAAATAAAAGAAGATGCAGTACGAAAGAAAAAAAACATGCATTTAACCATAGAAACAAAGTACAACAACATTCACCCCCTTTTGACAGCACCAAAAAGAGGAGCAAACGCTAAAAAAGAAAAAAAAAACAACTACAATACAAAGATAATTTATAGTGGAGGATCCTGATCAGTAGGTGGTGGAGGTGGGTTTGGTTGGAAGTACTGAAAGTGAGTGTCAAAGCGCTGATCAATAGCAGTAAAGTGTTATCCAAACCAATGCATATCTGTCTCGTGTTGCTGATGTTGTTCTTGAATGTGAGTATCGAGACAAGTCTGAAGTTGGTCGAAGCGTTCGATCAGATCGTCATGAGGGTAAGCAGGTGCAGGTGCTCGGGGTGGTGCATGTCATCGTGGACGTGCTTGAGCTGCAGCCGGGGCATCTTCCCCTTCTTCTTCGTCAAAAACAGGTTCTTCCGACTCGTGTCCCCGATGGAAAAGAAAACAGAAAGAGGCATCCGTATAAAAAATATGAAGATTGTCGGGTTCAATAGGAAATGTCAATTGATATTTATTTTGGAGAATATATCCTGTAAGGTGTCCAAGAGCTATAATTTGTTTTCGGCGAGTGGTAGGGAGACGAACGAAGGTCATGTGGCGAATGTAGTCAATAATCAGATCGGCCTCGTCGAATTTTGTGTTGGTCATGATAAGGTAGGTAGTGACAGATAGGGTCAGGGTCATGTTGACACGGTCACCACCTTTGGGTATTATGGAAGTATGAAGGACATGTTGAATTATACGTGCATTTCTATTTAGTGAAGAAACGAGAGGTTGGTGTTGATAGAATGCGGCGTTCCTAAGGACTCGATTAACGTTGCTCCAGTCAAAATCATTTGTAAGAAAAGAACGAGCCGTAGGCCCTTCAGTAGACAACCCAATATGTTGGGCGATGTCAGCTTTGGTTATTTCAACATTTTAATGACAAATAAAAGAGTGGAAAGTGAGGTTGTCGATAGTATAGGTCAGATTGGCTAGGAATTCTAGAAGGAGTTCAATTTTAAGGGAAGGCCAGGGTGAGAAGAAATTGGAGGGTGGTGGAAGCAAAGAGGTTCATTAACTCGAAGTTCAGAGCCTCCTGATTTAGCAGTATGGAGGGTGTGATTTTACAGGCTTTGATCTTGTGGTATGCATCCTCGTTTTCAGCATTCAAGAATCGAGCGCTATGGCGGTGAGAGGAAGACGAGCTTCCCACTACCATACGATCTCTCTTGCTTGAACCAGACATCGTGTAGAGGCTGAGTGCAAGGTAAGAAGAAATCAAGTGGATTGATTAGCGGAGTGCAAGTGAAGAGTTCGGCTTACCCACCCAATTTATAGAGTTTTCGACAGATCGTACAGTACGATAGTAAATTGTACAGTACGATATAGTAATAATTGCTCTGACGGTTCGTACCGGGAAAGGAGGTCAAAACGTACCGTACGATAAATATAGTACAGTACGATCAGAGGAATATCGATCGTCATGAGGAATTCAGTACTACTTTTGACAAAACATATCGTACTGTACGAACATGTGTATCATACAGTCCGAATTGCATTAATATCGTATCGAACGCCTTTATTTCGTTCTCATCCATTTGCTGAGGTGGATCGTACAGTACGATGTATGTAAATCGTACAGTATGATCTGTAATAATAACGTACCAGCATGCTTAAATTCATCCCAATCCATTCGCTTTCGTGGCGCGTACAGTACGAAGAGGAGATATCGTACCGTACGATGACCAATAATTAATCGTACAGTACGATTATAGTCGTACAGTACGATCAACAGAGACGAAATTTGCCATTTTAGTGTGTTCTGTGTAGATTATAGTATACTGTACAGTACGATCTGTGTATCGTACAGTACGATATTACATAGTCAAGGCTGATGCTTTATGTGTAGTGAGTGTGTGATGATCAGGAGCAGCCCTATTTAAATTTTTTTTGTTTTGTGTTGGTTTTTTTTGTTTGGTTTTTTTTTTAATGCAGTTATATCTATGACACCTAATCTAGTCCTCAAGGTGCTAAAGGTGTTGAAAGCTAGAGGTTTTGTGAATATGTCAACTAATTGATCTCCTATAGCGATGTGATGCAATTCTATATCTCCCTTAGCAACGTGATCTCTAATGAAATGGTGTCTAATTTCTATGTGTTTTATTCGAGAGTGCTGAATTAGGTTCTTAGATATGCAAATTGCGCTTGTGTTGTCACACATGATTGAAATGGTTCATACAGGTAGGCCAAGATCAAGAATTTGTTATTTTAGCCATAGTACTTGTGCAACACAACTTCCTACTGCAATATATTCTGCCTCAGCTGTGAAAAGTGCTACTGAGTTTTGCTTCCTACTCGAACAAGAAACTAATGATTGTCCTATGAATTGGGAGATGCTTTTATATATCCTACATCCTGCAAAGTCAAAATCTGAGTACCCGAAGATTTACAAAGAAAGGCTGTGCTGGATACCAAAATTCCTAAGTTGGCTGGCTGCCTTAGTAGATATCTAAATTCTCTTGACAGTAGTTAAGTGAGACTCGTTAGGATCAGCTTGAAAATGGGCACATAGGCACACTCTAAACATTATGTCCAGTCTACTGGCGTTCAGGTAAGAAGGGACCCCATCATTTTCCTCTAATTTTTCTGATCTATTGATTTATCCACTATGATCTTTATCTAATTGAATTGTTGGCTCATGGAGTGTTCATTTGGGTTTAGCACTATTTATTTCATAGTTTTTTCCAAGATATCCTTATGTACTCTTGTTTGGCTAAGAAAAGTTTCCATTATCCATTTGTTTTACATAAAGCCAAGAAAGTAATTAAGTTCTCCCATCATGCTCATTTAAATTCATTACTCGATTATTTTTGAAATTCAATCGCACAACATTTTATATGAGACCCAAATAAAATGTTATCCACGTATATCTGACAATGAAATTTCTTCTTTTGGCCTTCTGTAAAAAGAGTGTAGTATCACACTACCCTTTTCAAATCCTATAACCTAATGGGAATGAGCTAAGTCTTTCGTACCATGCTCTAGGTGCTTGCTTTAATCCAAAAGTGCCTTCTTAATTTGAATACATGGTTTGAAATTTGAAACTTTCAAATCCAGGGGGTTGCCTCGACATTAGAATCTTCCTAATTACCCCGTTCAGAAATGCACTCTTTACATCCATTTGATATACTTAAAGTTCTTGAAGCAAGCAAAAGCTAAGAGCACTCTTATGGCTTCTAGTCTTAGCACAGGGGCAAAGGTTTCTTCAAAAGTCTATTCCCTCAATTGGTTATACCCCTAGCTCTTAGTCTGGCTTTATTCCTTATTTATTGTTCCTAAAATCATTCACCTTATTTTGAAAGACCCATTGTTCCAACAATACTTTGCTATTAGTCTTCTTGACTAAACTCCCCAAACATCATTCCCGGTGAATTGGTTCAGTTTCTTTGCATTGCTAGAATCCAATTCATCTCCTAAGGCTTGATTATACTTGGGTAGGTTCTATCATAGAGATGGAAGCTGAATGACTAACCTCCTTCCTAAGTCCATGCCTATTTCTTACACCTTCTTTAAGGGTCTCACTAAAAATTAACTCTTAGGATGACTAGAAGAAATCTTCCATTCTCTAGTAAATCTTTCCTGAGTTTCTAACTTTATCCTAAAGGTTCTAGTCTTACGCCTTGAATTTGCCTCTATTTCAATCATTTCAATTTTAGATTCAAAGTGCTTATCTGATTCATCGAATTAACCAATGGGTGGACTCTTCACTACAAGGTTCTCTTATTAAAATTCTATAGGCCTTACCTACAGCATGAATAACCTAAGAAGACACCCTCATCAGACTTGGGGAAAAAAAAATCGAATTTTCTAAGGATGTTTTACCATTATTCAAGATGAAGCACTTGCACCCAAGACATATAATATGAAAGGTTTGGTGTCCTTACGCTTTAAGGAGTTCATATGGAGTTTGTTCAGCTTAGATCTAATGTTCACCCTATTTAAAACATAACTTGTGTTGTTGACTGCTGTTCTGCCCAAAAGTATCTAGGGAAGGTGTACTCTGCTAACATTGCCTAGCAGCTATCTACCAATGTTCTATTCTTCCTTTCTTGCTATACCTTTTGCTGAGGTGTTTAGGGGTTGGAAATTATGTCGTATTCCTAGCTCTTGACAGAATGATTCAAATCTATCATTTTAAAATTCTCCACCATGTCGCTATGATTTTGAGATTTCACAACCAAATTTCTTTGAATCCATGTGGAGAAAACCTTAAATTCCTCAAGACTCATTTTTTTATGTTTAAGGAATCTTACCAAGTGAATCTAATGAAAGTCATCTACAATCACAAATCCTAATTTTTCCACCTAGGCTGGCGTACTAACGGGTCCAAATAAGTCCATATATGTAGGTTTCTAGTGGCCTAGCAGTGATCACAATCTCTTAATGAGTGAAGGATGATTTGACTTGTTTTTCTAGTTGTCAAACATCACATAAATGATCTTGTGAAATCGAACTTAGGTACGCGTCTAACTGTAGGTTTTTCTGAGTGATGTTTTCTTAAGAGTTTCATACTAGCATGTCATAGTCTCCTATTGCCATAGCCACGAGTCATCAACTATTATTTTCAAAAAAATTGAGTTTGAACTATCATGCAATCAAGGTCAACATGTAAATATTGTCATTCATTTTCTTTTAAAAAACTTAACTATATCATTAAACTAATCAGACTTTATCAGATAGATTATATCAAAATATTTGATCACACAGTTGACTAATGCTAAGTAAGTTTATGATTCAAACCATCAACTAGTAAGACATTGTTCAATTAAAAAATTTTAGGCATTACCAACCAATACCTGAGCTTCACCTTCCTGGTTAGTGTTGTCTTTCCAACGTTACTTTGCCTCCAGTTTGGTCTTGTAGGATGAACTTCTCATATCTCCAGTCATTGTGTCGGAGCGCCACTATCAGACCACATGCTCTCACTTAGGTCTTTCGTAAGAGAAACCCCTACAATTTCATTCAAGATTAGATTTGGTAACCCCAAGTGAGTTTGGGTTCCTCCTATGCTGAGAATGAGGGTATGCATGCTATGCTGTGATAAATACAGGGTTTAGGTCTCCATACTAGTGTGTCTGCGATGAAATTGTGCATGTGCGGCTATGTGACCTACATTGCCACAGAGAAACACCGGTAACACAGGGAAATGGGTTTACTAATCTATGTTGTGTGATTAAGTTGCCTCTTCCTAAAGTTGATGTGATGCATGCTGCGATTGGGGGTTGCTAGGCTGGCCTATCGTGGGAAAAAAAGTTGATAAGGGTGAAATTTTTTTGCAATTCATTTTTTAGATTTTCTAATTCTTTTATTCTTTCACTAAAAGTTTTATTTTTAGCTGTCAATCCATCAACTTCGACTAATAGCGAGTGCTCACTATGATCTACTTCTAATGCAAGTTTGTCTAGTCTATCAAAAGCTTCTTCTAGTTCAACATGAGTGGTTTTCAAGGTTTCATGCACTTCAGTTAGTTCAATATGCTTCTTATTTAATGCATCATACTCATCAAGAAATAGCATATGATATCTATTTAAATCAGAATTTTCTTTAAACAACTTAGCATGCTCAGATTGTGAAGAACTAAATTCAACATTAAGCTTAGCATGCATCTTTTTCAACTTCCTATACGAGTCATGGATATTTTCAGAAATAAGTAGTAATTCTTCATATGAAAGTTGACATACCTTATCTTTATCTGATTGATCAAGATTATCATTAGCCATAAGACACAAATTTGTTACCTCATCCTCTGCTTCTTCTTCTGACGATTTTGAGGCAGAGTCGACCCAAAAAGCTTTTTGTGTCTTTATCTTTCCTTTATTGTATTTTGATTTCTTATCTCCTTTCTCCTTAGCTGGTTGACTCTTCAGATTGGGGCAATCAGATCGAAGGTGACCTGGCTTCTTGCATTCAAAACAGATTGTATCAGATGAAACCTTATTGGACATTGAGCTCTTACCTTTATTCCAGCTATTCTGATGATGCTTCTATTTTCTCTTCAGGAAATTTTTGAACTGTCGGGTCATCAGTGCTATCTCATCCTCTTCCTCCCCTGCAGAGCTTTCACTTTCTGAGTTGCTTGCTTTTAATGCCAATGTTCGCTCCTTCTTCTTTTCACCTACATCACTTTGTCTCTGACTCACTCCTTGCTCGTATGTAATGAGTGACCCAAGGAGATTATCAATAGAATACACATTAAGGTCTTTAGATTCAGTGATAGCAGTTATCTTTGCATCATAGGAACTAGGTAAGCATCTAAGAATTTGATTTACTTTCTTAGAATTTGAAATCTCTCTACCTAATGCATGAAAGAATGTCATGATTTGGGTGAACCTAGTGTACTTGTCAGATATTATTTCGCTAGATTTCATGCGGAAGAGTTCATAATTGTGCAGTAAAATATTAAGTCTAGACTATTTTACTTCATTTTTTCCTTCGTATGTAATGCACAGTTTATCCCAAATCTCCTTACTAGTGGCACAGATAAATACTCTCATATAATCCTTAGACTTCAATGCACAGAAAAAACAATTTAAACATTTAGCTTTTAGTTGGGCTAAATCCCTATCCTCATTGCTCCATTCATTAAAAGGTACAGGAGTTTTCAATCCATTAACAATTTTGGACGGTGCAACATATCCATCATTCACTAACATCCACATGCGATAATCAATAAATTGTAAAAAAGTAGACATTCTAATTTTCCAGAAATCAAACAAAATATTATCAAAGAGTGGTAGACGGTTATTGAATAATCCTCCGCAGTGTTACGATTACCAAAATGCGACATTATCATTTTTTCAAGGTTTTCTAAAACACTATTTTTGAAAACAGGCTCTGATACCAATTAAAATTACTAGATGGACAAGGGGGGGGGGGGGAATTGTGAAAACTTTTTGACAATAGTTAAAACCTAAGCAGGAGTTCTAATATTTTTGATGTTTTAAAATTTTAACATGAAAATTTAAACAATTTTTTTTTTCATAAATTTTCCCAAGCAAATATTGAAAAATAAAATGCACGAAGTAATAAAAGATAATAAGGAAAAAGCACATCAAGATTTTTATAGTGGTTCGGTCAAACCATGACCTACGTCCACTCCCCGGAGTCCTTCGCTTCGGGTATTTCACTATAAGCAATAGCTCTCCTTTTGCCCCCCTTGGCAAGGCGGAGAAGCCCTTACAATACTCACTTTCACCAACCCGGCGCGGCGGAGTGCCAAACTCTGTTTTCACCCTACTGGCGACAGCAAAGAACCTTCTTGTTTTTCTCCCTCCTGGAGAAGGTAGAGTACCTCGAGATCACGGATGTAGAATAGCCTTTCCCCTTGGGATATCCTCCCACAAATTCTTCTGGGGCCACAGGAAGAGTAAGATGCAGCAAGTTCGGAGCAACCGTGTGATCTCCCTCACACCTCTTCTCTCTCACAACGCTCACCTTCTCCTTCCTCTCTCAAAACCTAAAGAACTTCTCAAGAGCTCTCTCCCTCAAAAATCCCTCTCTAACCACATTCTCCTCTCTAATTCACACCCTCAAAATATGACAAGTTCATACTCCTAATCTACCCATTCTTGAGTCTTCCTATCGTCCTGAGTAGCTTTTGATCTTCCTGAAATGTTAGTACTCACGGACAATAATAAATAAAATAATATTTAATGAATAAATGATTCAAACGACATTATTTGTCATCATCAAAATCTCAAACTCGGGATCATGGGTTGCAATAGATACTTAGAGTTCTCTATAAATATATTTTTAGATACTACCCTGATATCTAAAGCTCTATATAGGATGGCACGTAAGAAGCTTTAGGAGTTAAAGGTTCAGCTTTAAGAGATGGTTGACAAGGGGTTTGTTCATCTTAGTGTATCTCCATGGGATCACTTATTCTATTTATGAAGAAAAAGGATGGTACGATGCATTTATGTATTAACTATAAGGAGTAAAATAAAGTCACTATCAAGAATAAGTATCCACTACCATAAATTGATGTTCTATTCAATCAACTTGTTGGATCTTCTGTATTCTCAAAGATTGATTTATGATCTAGTTACTATCAGGTGAAGGTGAGAGAGGCTAATGTGATGAAGACATCTTTTAGTATTAGGTAAAAACATTATGAGTTTTTGGTCATGCTATTTAGGGTGACTAATGCACCAGCTATCTTTATGGATTTGATGAGCAGAGTATTTAGAGATTATCTAAACTAGTTTGTAATTATTTTTATAGACGACATTTTGGTATATTCTACTTTTAAGGAAGATCATTCTAGAAATCCAAGGATTATTTTGGAGACTTTAAGGCATAATCAATTATATGCAAAATTCTTTAAATAAGAGTTCTGGATGAGGAGTATTTCTTTATTGGGACATATGGTGAGTGATGATGGTATCTCTGTTGATCCCTAGAAAGTTCAGGTAGTCACTAATTGGCTGAGGGCTACTACTATGTTTGAGATAAACATTTTTTTGGGTATGGCTGGATATTAGAGAAAGTTTATGAAGGGGTTTTCTCAAATTTTTGTACCTCTGATGAGACTGACTTACAAGTCAATAGCTTATGTCTGGACACCAAAGTATGAGGTTAGTTTTCAGAGATTAAAATATAATTTAACTTTTGCTCCAGTTTTGGATTTTTCATCTGATATAAAAGGATTTCAAGTATTCAGTGATACTTCACTGAGTGATTTGGGGTTTATTTTGATGTATTATGATCGAGTGATAGCTTATACTTCAAGATAAATGAAGCCACATGAAAGAAACTATCCGATCCATGATCTAGAGCTGGCTGCTATTCTATTTACTTTAAAGATTCGGTGGCATTATTTGTATGGTGTAAGGTGTGAAATTTTTACTAATCATCAGAGTCTGTGATACATATTCACTTAGAAGAATCTAAATCTGAGGCAGATGAAGTAGCTTGAGTTAATTAAGGACTATAATTTCACTATTTAGTATCAAGCTAGTAAAACTAATGTGGTGGCAGACTCTTTGAGTAGGAAGTCTTTCGAATTATCATGTATGCAGTTTACTTCTAATGAGTATTTGATATGAGATATTGAGAGATTATAGTTGGAGTTGATTTTTTCTACTAATTGGGATTTTGGTATAGTGACTCAGATGATTATTCAGCCTTCTTTAAAAGAGAAAAATTTGTGAAGCTCAAAATTTATATGCAGAATATCTAATGTTGATTGATTAGATCAGATCTAGTAAGAACTATGAATAACGAGCTTCTAATTCTAAAGTTATTTTCTATAAGGATAGACTTTAGGTTCCTATTTTTGGAGATCTAAGGTAGGGGATTTTACATTAAGCTCATTATTCATGCTATATTATTCATTTAGGAAGTAATAAGATGTATAAAGATCAAAAGGGTATATTTTGGTTGCCTGGATTAAAAAAGGACATTACAGAGTTTATATCGAACTGTGAGGTCTATCAGCTAGTGAAGGCAAAGCATCAGTAACCAGGAGATCTTCTACAGTCTTTACCTATTCAAGAGTGGAAATGAGAAGAGCTAATGATGAATTTTGATATGGGTTTTCCCAAATCGATGTAAGGGCATGATAATATTTGGGTTGTTATCTATTGTCTGATAAAATCTATCCATTTTATTCTAATTTGATAAATATATATGATGGAAAGCTTAGCATAGATCTATATTAAAAATATTATCAGGTTGTACGGTGTGCAGAAGGTGATTGTATCTAATTAGGATGGAAGGTTTACCTCTAGATTATGTAGAAGTATTTAATAGAGACTAGGCACAAAGTTGTTCTTCAGTACAACTTTTCATCTGGAGATAGATGAATAGTCTGAAAGGATTAATCAGGTATCAGAGCATATTCTGATACTATATGTTTTAAATTTTAGGGGTAGTTGGGAGGATCATATCCCATTGATGGAGTTTGCATATAATAATAGTTATCAATCTAACATAGATATGACTCCTTACGAAGTTCTACACAATAAGAAATATATATTCCTTTAACTTTGATAGAGGTGGGAGATAGATAGGTGATAGGTTCAGCCTTTGTGGATGATGCCACATTAAAGATCCTTTTGATTAGAGAAAAGTTAAAATCTGTATAAGATAGATAGAAGAAGTACTACAATTAAAAACACAAGTTGGTTGAGTTTTAGATTAGCAACTAGGTTAATGTTAAAGTTAGCCCTATGAAAGGTGTCAATATATTTGGGAGAATCAATAAGCTCATTCCAATATACATTAGACCTTTTGATGTCATTAAGCAGATTGGTAGTTCTACTTACAGGTTATTGCTACATGATTATATGTCAGATATACATAATGTGTTTCATGTATCTTCTTTGAGAAAGTGGGTATTTAATTTTAGGAAGAAATTATCTGGTGATAATGAGGTTCGTCCGAATCTGCATTATAGAGAAGAACCAAATAAGATTTTGGCATATGATGTATGGAAATTGAGGAGCAAATAGAATCCTATGGTTAAAGTTCAGTGAAAGTATAAAACTGTCAGAGAGGCTACTTGGGAGAAGAAATTTGAGATGAGGTAGTTATATCCAAGTTTATTCTAACTTATTTTATTTTTGGAATGTTAAGGATGACATTTTTCTTAAGGAGGGTGTTGGTGGAATTTTGAAAGCAGGTTTTTGAAAATTTTGGTTTTATATGAGAGTTAAAGTTAAATTCTAATTATAAAATTGAATCATCCCGTTAGAAAGAGTATATCACCTCGAAAGGTGAAAATAAAATTTCATAACAGTGTTCAGATTTTGAATTACGAATCTCATCTTGAATATTGCAACCGGATGCTAAAGAGAACTTCATATGGCCCCGAAGGGTCAAAATTAAGTTCAACTGAATATCCGGGTATAATATTTAAGAAGTTTGATAGTTGATTTTACATCCAAAGCCTTATCAAAGAAAGGTGTATCTCCCCAAAGGGAGAAAATACTATTCGATGATAATTCTTTGAATTTGATAATAACGATCATTCTTTGATCTCTCCCAAAGGAAACCAATATAAATTTTTGAAATCAAGTGAATGTGTGGTTCTAAATCTCTTACAAGCGCAAGCCCTCGTAGTTAATTACATCGTAGGGAGACGGAGTCTGCTACAAAAACTCTCGATTAAAATAGTGATGGAATTTTATTAGATTTTCTAGGAGTGATATAAAAAAGATATGAACTTTAGAAACTCAAAAGGAATGGGTCAAAATTGAACAGTTTTTATCGAAACCAAGGGAAGAAAGGTAGGGGACACTTTGAGATTCTGGAACCATCCGGAAGTGTCCCAACTTAATCTAAGTGTTGAGCTTTATGTTTTGGATTGAAATGATATTTAATTAGAGTTGAGCATTTTATTTGAAATTTGGGATTAGATTCCCAAAGTTTTGGGTCTTATAATCAAAGATATGCCCGGATCCTAAATCTAATTTGGATACTGGACCATAGTTGTCTGATCCTAACTAATGTAGTACAGAACCTGGACTTACCCCAGCCTGGATTGGGGAGCCAGCTAACTACCTAATCGATTTAAAATACATGAATACGGTCTTTTATGAAAGAGTGGAAGGGACGTTTTATTTAATGGTTTTGGAGAGTTGGGGCCGACATCTAGAGATTTTCCTAGTTGGCCCCTTTGACTTATGTTGGGTGCAAAATGCTAAGAACTAATGCAATTAAAATTTGAACTCTTTTAGTTTATTTCTAATGCAATGCATGCTAGTTAACGACTCCAAATCAAGTATGCTTGAAAGTTAAAAATAGGCTTAGAAAATAATTTTTTAGAAGACTGGACTTCCCCAGGTCGGCACCTCGTCCTCATAGGTCAGACTATCCGGACTCTATCCGCAGGCGGGGAAGGGTCTAAAGCAAGGAGAGAGTATTACAGAAATATGCATGCGACTCCGGGGTCGATCCTCGGCTAATTCCCTAAATTCGTTATCTTTCTATGTTATTTATACTCACTAAAATTTTAAACTTTAAGATTATGAGTAGAAAAATTTCACACCCCTTATGAGTCTTACATGTCCTGGCGAAAACAAAAGCGGCACGCAAATGCCAAAAAATAAGAAAAAGCAGGCAATCCTAAAGGCAATCATTTCAACACATCAAATATAAATGAATTAATTAATAAATGTTCGTAGGCAAAGTTGCCTTGCTTATTACAAACTAGAATTTTTCAGAAAGTAAAGTGGCCGGGCACCACTGATAACAACCCGGATTCTAAACCTAGTAGAGATGCAAGTGGTTTTGAGTGGGATACTCTTTGTCTTCAAGTCTTCAATCTTGTTCTTCTTCGGGCTCCTTCCCTTCAGGCTCATTGGATTCTTCGTAGTAGGCTATCCTAATAGATAAGAGGGCACTTCCTTTGAGGGGAAGACCACTCTATCCTCTTTGGGTAGTAAAAAGATGATCTAAATTTGGATCTCCAAATAGAAAAGGACTGCTCCCCTAAGGGGTGTCCTTTTCTCTTTAGAGTCCAAGCTTTGGACCTATGTATCCCAACTCAAAATCTTACTTTCACAACACTTAACATTTTCTCAAATTACATTTGTATAAAAACAAAATTCTAGACTCTCCTGCAGGGTTATCTTAAGCAGTTAATGAATCAAAATATTTGTTCCCAAGCATTTATATATGTACAGAAAAGTAAGTAAACACACTGGCCACACTATTTTTATTTGGGGGCTTTAGTAGCTGAAGCACCTGTGCAAGCATTTATAACAATTAATTTTTTTATTAACTTAGCCCTCTTTTTATTGCCCTGCATGAGCGTGACCACTGCAGAAAACTGTGTGAACATCCAGATCGCTCCTAACCTAAGGGTAATCTAGTCACCAAACACATCAATCATCCACATAGTATAGTAAAAAAAGTAAACAGACATAGCAATGCAATGTCATCCACAACATGCAATAAAATCATGAAAAATCTAGCACACAACAGTAAAGTAAACACCGGCCTAAAGTGTGTATAAAAGGTCGTGTGGCTGGGGTAGATCCTAGGTTGGGTGATTAGTTAGAGTTATCTAAAAATTCTTAGTTTGTTAAGGCTTAAAAAGGGATTTAGATTAAAGTTTAAATATTAATATATTAAGAATTTTATTTAAATATATTTTAAGGGTTAATTGTTTACTAACTTTGTTTCACACCAAGGCCGTGAAGTTTATTTCACCTTCCTTGGGGCTAAGCTAATAGCCTCGTAGGCCTGAGTTACCTAGTAGTAATCGGGGTTGATTAAGTTAATTTAAGTTGGTTGAAATTAAGAGGGGTAGATTAATATTAAAAGAAGTTGGTTATTGATTTTAGAAGATTGGTTGAGAATTTTATTAACCTACCTAAAAAATTCTGAAGTTTCAAAGGGTTAATGGGTTTTAAGAGATTATCCAGATGTGTTAACTAAGTGGTCAAAATTTGATTTTTGGAATTAGAGAGAAATTTGAAAGTTTCAGATTTTTAATAAATACTAGACCTTATTATGAGTTGTTAGACAGGTGGTACATTCAATTTAGAGTTTTCTATGAAAAGTTATGATTTTTAGAAGTTTTAACCCGATTTTAACCTAAGGTTGACCAAAATGTTGACCTTTTGACTTTGACCAGATTTTGGGGATTTGACATCTTTAGAAATTACTAGATTTTAATTAGAGTCATTAGCCACTGAGTTTGATTGATTTGGAATTTTCTACAATATGAGATTTGGAAGTTTGGTTATTTATTAGAATTTTCTAATTACCTTAATTAAGAAGCCTTTTTAATAGTTTGAACCCAAATGAACCCTAAACTTCTTAAAATCAGCCCCAAAGATCAGAAATGATCCAAGGGGTGATCAGCAAGTGTTTGAATATTTTTTGGGATTTCTAATGATTTTTAATTAATTAAAATTGATTAAATATTAATTTTTATTAAAATTAAATTAAAGTGGATTTTAAAGCCAAATTAGGAGATTCAAATTTTTACTAATTAAGGGATCAATTAGGGTCAGTTAGAAGTTTTTAAAGGAATTTTAGGGATTAATCTTGATTTATTAGAATTCTTTTAAGGCTAAAAGGTAATTCTAGTGAGGGAATACTACGGCTCCTATTTAGTGAACCAAATGAGCTTCAAACCTAATGAAATTTAAACCATGGGATCACCTGATCCCAAGGCCTAAGGACACCAAATTTAGGCTTAATTGGAACTCTCTAAGGTGGCTAACTAAGCCACCTAAGGTGATCTCTAAGTCACCTTAAGAAAATCCTAGGGAGCTATCCTAAGCTTGGATTGAGGCAAAATCACTGGCTCTAAACTCCCTATACTACACATCATCAGCACACACAAAATCAAATCCTAATTCTCATTGGAAAGGTTGTAGTCCCATTGTGAATTTAAGGATCAACCCATTACCCTTGAATCCAAAATTAGGGAATGATGCCCTTAAACATTTCAAGCAGAGGAGATAAAATTTGGGCATGTTAGGGACATGCCCAAATTCATTCTCCCAAAATTCTAGTTCCTGGAGAATTAAATATAAATAATAAATGCAATAACTGAGATAATACTAATACTGAAATTAAATCCAGCACAGATGCAATCAAGACTTGGAATCATAGGTCTTTTGTAGGTCTCCCTGAGACCTTTCCAATGAGCTTAAGAACACCTAATTTGGTCAAGTGTGCAGGGAGATATTAACTTTTGAAGATCCCATGAATTATTTGTAAAATTAAATCCAACCATTACACAGTCAGTCAGCATTTTACACGCGGCGAGTCTCGATTGGTGGGGCAATCATTGGCTTTGACTGGGTAACGATTGAATTAACCGTAGCCATCAAATGGAAGATCAAACAGGTACGATTAACGGTGCTGCGAGACTGCGGGATCTAATCCGCGCCGTTGATTGGAATCAAAAGTCATAATTTCATCTTCAACCTCCCGCACGAACCCGAGACCGTGAAGCTTCTTCGGTGTGATCTGGGCGATCCCGCCGGCGAACTTCGACGAAACCTCACAGGGAGGATCAGGGAAGAGGAAACCTTCAATCCAACGGTGGAGATTTGCTGGGGTGAAGGTTTCCTTCACACTTGACCAGACTACCTAGCTAGGGAGCTCGAGATGAAGAAATTACCATAGAGAAAGTCTCAACAGATGAGCTTCTCTATCAGGAAGCTTCAGGTGATGATGGAGAGTAGATCTCCTTCAGACGTTGGGACCGGAGGATGACCGGAGGTACGACTTTGAGCGGGACGCCGAGAGCTTTCATCGGAACTCGCTCGAACGGATCGACGGGATGGCCTGGGAAGCTGGGTGAAGACACTGGAAAGATGAAGGAGCTCTGGAGAATGATTTTGAATGTCTGGGGTTGAATGATGGCCTCTAGGGAGCACGACCCTATTCAGTCACCTCCCGCAAGCTTGGACGGTCGGGATTGAGTTGGAGGGGCTTCAGATTGATGCCAGGTGAAAGGGGACATCGTCCCAGAGAGCTCGTGAGCCTTAAGCTGGCGAGCCATAGCCTTTGGAAGGCTTTGGGTCAGGATCGACTGGGGAAGACCACCGGAGCTTGTTCTCCATTGGTTTTGACCGCCGCCGGTTGGGGTTTGGGTCGGGTTGACTTGGAAGGGAGGATGGGGATGTGCTGGAGTTGAGGGTAAGCTCAATTAGGTCTGGAGAGGTTCAATTTGATCTGGTGGCTTGGCTTGAACCAAACTTGCTCAGTTCGGGACAAATTGAGCTCAATCCAGGTTATGCCAGAACTTGGGCTTGATGTGGGAGATAGGTCTAGGTCTGGTCCACCCAATGCAAGTGGAAATTGGGTTTAATTTGACCTGGGTTCAAAGATGGCTCGGGTTGATCCAAATCTGCTCGGTTCGGGTCAGTTTAGGCTCAACCCAAGCTAGGACAGACCCTGGGCTTGATGTGGGAGGTGGGTCTGGGTCTGGTCCACCCAATGCAAGTGGCAATTGGGTTCAATTTGATTTATGTTCAAAAATGGCTCGGGTCCATATAGTTTTGGCTACTTTGAGATAGCCTAAAGTTTGACACAAGTCAACCCAAGGCATGGGCTGGTTGTAGGAGGTGTATTGGACCTAGAGCCACCTAATGGAGGTGTTGATCAAATTCAATTTGACTTAGGATAGGAATTGGCTCAATCCCAAGTGATTTTGGTCATTTTGGGTTAGCCTAACTCTTGACCCAAGTGGACCCAAAGGCTGGGTTGGTCAAGGGAGGTGCATTGGGTCGAGGGGGACTCAATGGCATCTTGATTTGGATTCAATTTGAATAAGGTTGAGAGATGGTTCGAAGGGGGCCTCTCTTTGGTCACTCCCAAGTGAGCCCAAGGCTTGGGTCTCCAAGAGGGGTCTCTTGGGTGCCCAAGGAGTCAGCCCTTGGGTTCAAATAGAATTGGAATGATCTTTGTCAAATAGGTTAGGTGGAATAAGGTGTATGGGTCATTTGGTCAACTTGGTTGACTTGGTCAACTAAGTTGACCTCGGGCTAGGAGTTGGGTCCCTTGAAATCCATTTGATCATACGAGTCTAATGAATGAGGCATCAAAGTGTGGAAAGGTCATTTAGGTCAAAATGACCATTTTTACCCTTAAGAGGGGCCTTAAGGTCAAAATGGGTTAACTTGGTCAACCAAGTTGACCCATGGTTGGAATTGAGTCCAAGGGGTTCCAAAGGTCAATTGGAAACACTTGAGAAAGATTTCAAAGATTGATGATCAAATCAAATTAAGTCTAGGCCAAAAGTCCAAAAATCCTCTTGAAGGGCATTTTGGTCATTTTGGCCCTGAGCCAATTCGGGGCCAAATTGAATCTAGAAAGATGTAGATTATTGTTCAACAAGTCAATATCAAGGTATTAGAGATGATCAAAGGGTTTGGAGGGGGCTCCAAGGTCAAATTCCATTAGGTGAAGGGTCTAGTGGCATTGATTGTAAATATTTAAAGGTTTTGCAATCTTTGGAATTGGTTCAAGTTTATGATGTTAGAGTTCTCCAAATGAGCTCAAATTTGGAGAGTTGACACTAGAGATATGTCACATCAATATGTAATTGACAGACCCTAAATTAGATGCCAATTGACTGGGCTTCAAGGTGATGGAAATATCACCCAGAAAGGGCTTTAGGACCTAAGTCTTTAGCCTAAAAATTCTGGGTTTGGATTAAGTTAAGATCTGGATTGGGCCTAAGAGCTAGGAACTAGGAAGATCTTAGGATCTATAGCTCAGGGAGGAGTTAGAAGTGACCTCATGCAGAAATGAGGTCAATAGAGGGTAGATTGTGAAAGCCTTAAATTTTAAAGATTTTTTGTTGACCTAGACCAGTGTTTGGGTTGTAAAGGGTTTGAAAAAATATTAGTTTTCTTTAAAAATTTTAAGTCATAATTTTAGTTTCAAATTCAAACATGTCACTATGAATAATATAACACCTCAGAAGGCAAATATATCATTCCTAAGTGGGTTTAGACAATGAAGCTAAAAATCTCACCTCGACCATAATAATCAAATCCAAGGAATAACTATATATAACCCTGAATGGTTAAAATGAGGTTCTACCTATATTTAAATATTATAACCAGAAAGAAAACTTCATTGTTTTCATATTAAAAAAAATATTATGATAAATGATATATCTTCCCAAGGGAATAAGATATCACTTATTATCGATCATCCGAACATGATGATAATGATCATCATTGATCTTAATTATTCCAAAGAAGACTAATTGAGTTTTGAAAATTGATTTTAAAAAAAATGAACTTGGGTTCTAAAAATCCTACTAGGGTAAGCCCTCATAGTTAATTACATCATAGGAAATCATAGTCTCATATGAATACTCTCAATTAAAATAACTGTAGAAATTCTATTTAGAGATTTTTTAGAAGTGACATCAAAGAAGGTGAATTTGGAGTATTATAGGGATTGGATTGATTTTGAAAACTTATTTTTGGAATCAACGGAGGAGGGATAAGAGTCATTTTGGGATTCTGAAATAATTTAGAAGGGCCCCAGTCTAAGCTAAGTGTTGGGCTTCAAGTTTTAGATTGAGAAAATCTTTACTTTGATTTGAAAATTTTATTAAAAATTTGGGATCATATTCATGGAGGTAAGCATTTTATGATTCAAAATCTGCCCCAAATCCTAAATCTAAATTTGGCACTTGACCACAATAGCCCGATCCTAGCTAATGCAGTACAAAAATTGGACTTACCCCAACCTAGATTGGGGAGCCAGCTAACCACATAGTTGATTAAAATGCATGAGTCCAATCATTTTTATGAAAGAGTGGTAGGGACTTTATTGTTAATGTTTTTGAGAATAGGAACCGACATCTAGAGTGAAACCTAATTTATCCCTTGACTTACGTTGGGTGAGAATGCTTGAAAAAAGTGCAATTAAAATTTTATATATTTTTTATTTCTAACGCATTGCTTGTTGATTGACTAGATTTAATGTATAAAATGTATATATATCAATTTAAAAAAAGCTTAAAAATCATTTTTTTCTAGAGATTGCACATCATCTGCTTGACAGATTTGCACCCTCAAAGGCCAAGTGGTCTATTAGAACTTGCAGGCAGGGAGGTGCCTAACAAGGAGGAGAAAGTCAATAATATGCTTATGCTGACTCCTGATGGTCCCGAGCTTACTTCATTGATCATTAGAGTTTTTGTGTTAGCTAAAAAGTTTTATTTTATTTAAGTAGAAAAAGTTTTTAAGCTTATCTAGGCTAAATAAAAAATGACAAGCAATCACTAAAAAACTAAAAAAAAAAAGGAAACCCTAATCGCAATTGAGATAAATCAAACACATCAATAATCAAAATTAATTTCTTGATGTCATATCCATAGACAAAATGCCCCTCTACTATAACCCAGAATTTGCCTACTTAAAAGTTATCAAGCACCACTAACAACAAACCTGGATTCTAATCCTAGGATTGACGCAAGTTGACTTTGAGTAGGAAACTCTTTGTCTTCAACTCCCATCCTCCTCCTCTTTGGGTTCTTTGGATTTTTCATATTATGGATACCCATATGAAAAAGAAAAATCTTCCCTTGAAAGAGAGGTTATTTATTTCACTTTGGATACTAAACTGATCCAAATTTAGGCTTCCAAATTGAAAAGGACCTTCACTAAGGGGTGCCCTTTTCCTCTTTGAAATCCAAGTTTGGATCTAAGTATCCTAACTCAAATGTCTAACTTTCATAACTCTTAACTTTAAATAAATTGCATTAATATTAATAAGAAAAATCTAGACTCTCATATAGGGTTATTCTAAGCATTTAAAAATATAGTATATCTCAAGAAGTTTATATATGTACATTAAATTGTAAACTCAGCCACACTTAGCCATGCTCTTAATTATTTGGGGCCTAAGCAGTAGAAATACCTACAACTATTTTTATTAGATTAAATCAGTATTAATTTAGCCTACTTTTGTTGACCTACATGAGTGTGACCACCTGTAGAAAATTATTTGAGTAACTAGATCTGTCATAACCTAAGGGTAAACTTCCGCCCATCACATCAATTCATAGATTGTAGTTAAAGTAAGTAAACACTCACATCAATTAATTCTCAATCATAGCATGCAATAAAAATTAAGAAAATATGACAAATAATAGTAAAAAGTAAAGACCGACCTAGCCTAGACTAGAGTTGGTTGTAATAACAAATCATCTAAAGTGTGTGCAAAAGGGTTATGTACCTGGGGTAGATCCTAAGTTGGGCAATCTTTTAAAGTTTTATAGTGTTCAGGTTTGTTAAAGGTCAAAGGGGGAAATCAATGCTTTAGTATAAATATTAGTATATTAAAGCTTAATTTAGGTATATTTTAAATTTTAAATGGAAACTACCTTTATTTCTCAACTAGGCTGTGAAGTTTATTTCACCTTTCTTAGGGTTAATCTAATAGCCTCATAGGCCCAAGTTATCTAGCAGTAACTAGGGTTGATTAAGTTAATTTAATTAGTTGAGAATTAGAAGTTAATGAATTTTAATCTAATTGATTGATTACTGGTTTGAATGATTCAATTAGATTTTTTTGAATTTTAAGGCAATTATTGAATTTTTAGAATTTCTTGAATTATTTTAATTAAGAGGCTAAAACTTGCCTTTTAGAATTAAAGTAATTTTTTAAATTTTTAACATTTTCCATAATTATTAGACCTTAAGATATGAAATTAGGCTTTGATTTTCTTAATTTAAAAATTTCTACATTAAGTTATGATTTTTCAAAGTTTTGACCTAGTTTTAAACTATGGTTGGCCAGAGAGTTGAGTTTTTAACATTGAATTAATTTTGGAAGTTTGATATTTTAAGAAATAGTTGATTTTAATTAGAGTTGAATGAATTTTAGATTGATTAAAATGGATTTTTGTAAAATTATTTATGATTTTTCAATTAGGGTATGTTTTGATTTTCTAAAATTGCCAAATTAAGATGATTTTAAGATTTTGATCCAAATCAGTCCCAAGCCTTTTAGAATCACCCCTAAAAGTTAAAAGTGACATATGGGGATGTTTTCAAGTATTTGGGGATTTTCTTATAATTTTTAAATATTTTTAATTAATTAATCTAATAAATTTTCAATTTTCTTTAGAAATTAAATTAAAGTTAAATTAGAGGTATGATCATAAGGAATTTAATTTTCATGAATTAAGGATTCAATTATGAGCAAGTAAAGAACTTATTTAGATTTTTAGGATTTAACATGAATTAATTAAGGTTGTAGATTAAATCTAAGGGGTGATTTTGGGTTCAGTAGTTGGTGGACCAAATGGGCACCCATTCTAAAACTTGGGCCATGAGTTTACCTGACCTCAAGGCCCAAGCCCACTAAATTTTGGTCCAAATTGAATCCCCTAGAGTGGTTAACCAAACCACCAAAGGTAACCACTAGGTTAAGTAACCTTAGAAAATTCCTAAATCACTATCCTAGGCTTAGAAGGGGATGAAATCGGTGGCTCTAAACTCCCTAGACTAAGCATAATTAACACACCAAAGCTCATATCCTAATTATCATTAGAAAAGACATTAAAATAATTTGAAATAAGGACCAAACCATGACCCTTGATCTTGAATTTGCTAAATTGTGCCCTTAAACAATTCAAATAGGGTAAATAAAATTAGGACATACAGACCTACCTTAATTCAACCCCCCAAAGTCTCAAGCTATGGGGATTAAAATAGCCCTACCGTAATTACTAAAATTCACTAAGTTGCATGCAAAACCATAGTTTGATACCATAGGGCTTTTGAAGATCTCCATGTGATGTTTCAAATGAGCCTAAGAATACCTAAATTGGTCAAGTGGATTAGGAGACATGATTTTTTGAAGTTCTATGCAATTTCTTATAAAACTAAATCTAGATTTATAGAGTCAACCAGCACTTTACATGTGGGAACCATCCGATTAGCCAACCAATCATTGTGGCTGATTATGTAAACATGGAATTAATTATAGCCATTAGATTGTTGATCGAGTGGCACGATCGAACATGCTCCATAATTGTGGAGTCTAATCCGAACTGTTGATTAAAATCAACGGTTAGGATTATACCTTCATCCTCTCGCACAGAACCAAAGCCTTTTATGTTCTCCAACGTGATTCGAGAGATCCCTCCAAGGAACTCTCATGAAATTTCACAGGAAGCATCAGGACAGTGAGGACTTCTAATCCAATAGTGGAAATCTACCATATTGGAAGTTCTCTTCACACTTGACCAGACTATTTATCTAGGTAGCTCGGGATTGAATTCTCACAACATAGAAAGCCTGAATGAATGGGTTTTTCTATCATGAACATTAAGGGGATAAAAGTGAAGATTTCTCCTTCTAACATCTCGGCCAGAGGATCACCAGAAGTATGACTTTGAGTAAGGGGCAGAGAATTTTTACTGGAGTTTTCTCTAACAAATGGTAGAAAGAGGCTGGGAAGCTAGGGATCAAAGGAGGAAGATTTGGGGAGCTCCGGAGAATAATTTCAAAACACTAGAATAAAAAAGGGTCATATGGGAAAGGGAGCCCTACTCAAGCATTGCCTGTGGCCTTGGACAGCTCTGATTGCATTAGGGGATGGCTGGATGGATTCCAGGTTGAAGGGGACATCGTTCTAGAGCCTTGTGAGCTCAAGCCCAACGAAGCCAGGCTTTGGAAGCCTTTGGGATGAACTCAAGGATGGAGGGATCAAGGCTTGATATTTATTCATTCCAGCCGTCATCGGTCAGGGGCTGGGTCTAGCTGATAAGTAAGATGTATGAAGGCCTGGTGAGCTCGATTGAAGAGTCAATTGGGCATGGGGAAGCTTGGATCAATGGGAAGGCTTGGGTTGACCAAAACCTATATGATTTGGGTTAACTTGGGTGCAACCTGGTTTGACTCGGGACTTAAGCTTGATGAGGGAGGTAGGTTGGGTCTTGATAAACCCAACCATGGATTTAATTGGCCATGGGGTGGCTAAATTCCATAATATGACTCGGGTTGACAAAATTTTTGGTCGGTTTGGGTCCATTTGGGTCAGACCCTGGTTGAACCAGGTCATGGGATTGATGGGGAAGATGCATTGGGTCAAGGTGTACCCAATGTAAGTGTCAATTGGGTCTGGTTTGGTCTATGGAGGAAGATGGCTTGGTTCAAAGTGGTTTTGTCTACTTTGAGCAACCCTAGAGGTTGACCCAAGTCAACCCAAGTGTGGGGCTAACTAGGGTAAGTGTGTTGGACCTAGGACCACCTAAAGGAGATGTTGGTTTGGCTTGATGAGGCTTAGGTTGAGAAATGGCTCAACCCATAGTGGTTTTGACTATATTGGGTTAGCCTAATTCCAAACCCAAGTTGACCCAAGGGCTGGGTCAACTAGGGTAGGTGTATTGGATCAAGGGGGACCCAATGTACCATTAGTTCGATCTAATTTGGCTAGGTTTGATATTTAGCTCATAGGGTACCTCTCTTTGGGCACTTGGGTCCCGTGAAATGGCTAACCCAAGTGGGCCCATGACATTGGCCCTTAAGACGGGTCTCTTAGGGACCTAAGAGGTCATCCCATGGGTTTGGGTAGGCTTGGCAAGGCCTTGGTTAATGGGTTCGAATAGGTAGGAGTGTATGGAATGTTTGGTCTAACCTGGTTGACTTGGTCAACCAAGTTGGCCTAGGATCAAGAGTTGGGTCCATTAAGTTCAAATTTTCCGGGATTGTAAAATTTTGGGTTTTACCACTTTGAGAGAATGCCATATCATCAAATATAATTAATAGACTGGATCATCGGATTCTTTAAGACTCATGATTTGCTCGTTAGGCAAATCATCATTTAAAGGAGAATCCATCGGTAACTAATGTGTTGCAAGAAAGTCGGTAATGGCCTATCCTTTCACAACATTTAGGGAGATGAAAGTGATTTTAATTTGAAGCAATATCATAAACCACTGTGCTAAACATCCTTACAACGTAGGACTGGTCATAAGATATTATAAGGGATTGACTCTAGAAATCAAGCTCACTTGATGAGAAAGCATATAATGTCTTAGTTTTTAGACTGCAAAAACTAAAGCAAGGCAATACTTCTTGATCGAAGGGTACTAGATTTCCATAGGAAGAAGCCTTCGACTCAGGTAATATAGAGCATTCTATTTCCCCTCGTTATTGACTTGAGCTAGGAGAGTTTTTCCCATAACAAGGGCTTCCAAGATTGGCGGATTGGTAAGATATTCTTAGATATTCTCACAAGTATTTTGACATTTCTCATCCTAAATGAATTTTGCATCTTTCTTAGCTAGGTCAGAGAAGGGCTGACATCTTCCGAATAAATAGGAAATAAACCTTCTTATATACGCCAACCTGCCTTGGACCTTAACTCGGTAAGGATTATAGGAGTTGACATATTTAAGATGGATTTGATTTTAGAGGGATCAATCTCAATTCAATGGTTCCATACTATGAATCCTAAGAATTTCCCTGAAGTGATGACGAAAGAGCACTTTAGAGGATTCATTTTGAGGTTGTAACAAGGCAACTGCTCAAAAATGACTCTTAAGTCATAAAGATGGGTCTCTTTGACCTTACTCTTGACAACCAAATTATCAATGCAGCACTCAACATAATTATGGATTAGGTCGTCAAAGATTCAGGTCATGACCCTCTGGTAGGTTTTATCAACATTCTTAAGGCCAAAAGGCATCATCTTATAATAAAAGATTCCTATAAATGTCCTAAATGCAATGTTTCTCTCATCTTCTGGGGAAATCCTGATTTGATTGTAACCAAATGAGTCATCCATAAAGGAGAAAATAGCATGTGAAGAGGCAATGTCTACCATAAGCTCGTGTATGGGTAAAAGAAATCCATTCTTGAGAAATGCCTATTCAGATCCCTATAGTCAAGACAAATCCGAATTTGAATGCTCTTCTTTTGAACAGGCTACCCAAGAGGGATATTGTTCCTCTCTGTAAATCAACATCCACCAATTTCTTAATTTAAGAAATGAATTACAGCTCTATCTCTAAATACATGTGTCGAGGAGCTTGTTTAACAAGAATGACATCATGACGGATTCCAAGTTTATGAACTGCTATGCCAGTAGATAGGCATATCATTTCATCATATATCTAGGCAAAGAAGTCCCTAAACTCAAAAAAAGGTGAATCAGATCCTTAAACTCATCATCACTCAACAGGGTACTTATGAAAGTAGGGTGAAGGTCACCGTTGGTTCCCATGTTAACTTCTCTTAACTCGTTGAGTGTTAATTTAATCTCTTCCTCAAATTTAGGAGGTACATCCCAAACTTGAAGTTCATTGAGATCTTCTAAAGTCTCTAAACAGAGTCTGTCAAGAGGATCGATGACTTTGGTATGGACATTTTGAGATTCAAGATGATAAGTTATCATTAAGCAGTAGTCATCATCATCAAATAAACTGAAGGTACCAAAGTCAATATCACTTTTCAAATTTGTCTTGATTTTTGTTCGCCAAAAGTTTTTGTGGTACCTAGCTTGACCCTTAGTCCATCGATATGGTATGAAACCATTGGAGAACTAATTTTTTATACAGATAAGAAAGTAGCTAAAAGGTAATTCCATTAATTCATTAAAATCTGCCTTCTTGAGGGTTACATCACTTTCATCCCTTGAGGAGGAGTTAGGAATTTTTTTTTGGACTTTTCTTACTTCACTTCTTAGGTTAGGGGACTCTTTAATCTCTAACCCTACAACCCTACCAGCTGATAGTGGGGTTAAGAATAGGGCCTCAATTCTCCTCCTAAGCTTTTCATACATGGTTATTTAGGATTGTCATTTTAAACTTTTGGAGCCTCAACCTCTAGGTCACTATCTTGTTCTAAAGTGAGATAAAACTTTGTAGGAGGGTTGATTTTTTGGTAATAAAAAGGAATTGTAACACCCCTTTTTTTGGTTCTTCATAAGAGCTTGATTTTAGATTGATATATATCGGGATTGTTCTTCTTTCACATGTAGCACGACCTCGACCCCGTATCCTTTAGGCCATCCTCCCACCTCTTTGTGATAACGTGTTTGAGGCTTAAGTACCATGATGCCGAGGTCGTCTTCGGTATCTGATCCTTTTGCTTTTTTGATCTTTTTGTTTTTCTTCTTATTTTTCATTTGATCCTTTTGATTCTCGATTTTGACTAGAGTTTTGCTTTGTCTCTTTCTCAATCTTAATTCAAGTTTAAGATAAGAAGAGGATCCGTTTGGTATGAAATACACAACATTCTCATAGAACCTGAACTCTTGAATTGAGAATGGCTACAAATCCCCACTAATCATATATTCAATGCTGTCTTGTTGGTACTTGACGCATTTATATAGGGTAGAGGAACAATCCTATACTCATGGATCTAGGGCTTACCTAAAAGTGTTTTGATTGATGTGGATGAATTAAATATATTAAATTTCACTTTTATTTTGAGTTCTCTAATTTCCAAAAGGCGGGTGATCGAACCCAAAGCCCTCTCACATCTTTCGTTGAACCCATATAGCACTAACTTGTCAATGGTAAGCTTATCGATATCAACTTTAAGATAAGCAAGGGTCTTTACATTCATCATGTTGAATGATACACCTAAATTAACAAGGACTCTTGATAACACAAAGTTCATTACATTTATAGTAATATAAAGAGGGTGATTATGACCAGCAGTACCCAGAAGTAGCTCTTCATCCGAAAAGGTTACTCTTGGGATTTCCTTGAAGTAGACGACTTCATCTTTTAAGGTCAAACTAGTTAAGCTAAGCAAATCTCTGGATTGAGAAGTGCTTTGATTAAAGACTCTCTTATTTTCTTTAACATGATGAGGGCTAAAAAATACTCAATTTGACTAGTAACTTCCTAAGATGAGCGAGAATGTTATAGTTAACCTTAGGGACATCGATATCGGGACCCAATGGAGAGAAAGTAAGATTGGATTATTGAGTGGGGACTTTTATATGATTGTTGGAAACAACTTGTTTACCTTTATTCTGAGGGGCAATCTTAGGGATAAGACTATATTGTCATAAAGTTGCACCAGCACGAAATCCTCAGAAGGAAAAACTATAGCAGAGTCTACACTCTTCATAGATGTTGGATCATCATTCTTTGAGTGAGTGTCAGAATCTAAAAGATCTATCATGATAGGACTGCATTGAAAGTTAATTTCAGGGAGATCACTATCTGATATGATCTCATGTTCGACTTCCCCTTTAGAGATAAAATTTGGAAGGTCATGTTTTTGAATATTTGGATCGATCTCAATAGAATTTTGAATTTTTTTAGAAAAAATATCAATTTGCATTTAATCTTTATGGTTAATCATCAAAATTGACATATAATAATATTTTTATTAAATTTGTGACCCTTTGCCTTTGATGGGGGCAAAGTAAAAGTCAAATAACATGAGCGAGGATGGGCTCTCATTAATAGCTATTGAGAAAGATAAAAAGACTTGTTAATCAACTTTTTAAGTGCCTGAGATAGAGATATATCCCAGTCATATCTAATTGATAGAGAAATATTAGAAGAATTACCTAAAATAGTTTTGACTGACCTTAGTTCCGATTCTACTAGGTACTCTTTAGGAATGATGATGTTACCTTATCTGAAGTTTTTTTCTATACAGTCCTTAAAAATAATACATTCCTCAATTGGATGGTTGAGCATGCGATGGTAATGATAGTACTTGGGATCATCTTTATCTATATTCTCTCGCCTCTTGGCCTTATATAATTATAAATCTAGCTTTTTTAGAAGGCTCCTAAAGATCTTCCTTTTCGAATATCTTTTAAATGGGTATGGTCTTGCCAACCTCTCTTTAATTTAGGTTGAGTAAGGCTCTCTAAGAGGTTCAGCAGTTATTTAGAACAATTGCCTTTGAACTAGTGGTGGAGGAGGAACACTAGGCTGGTTAGTTGCTGGTTGCTTTCCCTTAACGACTGTCGACACTGTGGCTACTTTCTTTTTGAAGGACTCTACCAGCTTTGGAGCTCTCTTGCATCTGAAATATCTTTTAAGAATGGAATCTGAGGATCCTCTTTCTTTAGGTTGCTTACCTTATTTAAAAGCTTCTCAAAGGTTTTAATTGTGAAACCCTTCAGAAGAAAAGTGACACGCCCATGGATATTATTCAGAAGAATCTTCGCTGAATGTTACTCTTGTAGTTGGGGTTCACACTTTAACGAAATGTTTCATCACCTTAAGATGTACTCAACTAGTTACTCTCTCAGCTTTATTTTTTTATGATGAGATTGCCTACGGTTGTGCGCTGTTGTTGTGCTATTGAAAATATCTTTAAGGATAGATTTTTAAGTTAATTAAAAGTTTTCATAGAATTGTTGGGTAGATCTACATACCACTCAAAATCTATACCATAAAGATAACTAACAAACTGGAGAAAGAGTAGAATATCTGACCCTCTGGCATTATAAGAGCTTACTCGGAAATGGGCCAGATACTTCCTTAGGTTTTCAATTTTAGTGAAAATTTCAAAGGATGGTGGCACAAAACCCTTCAGATAAGGAACTAAATCATATTCTTCATGGTAGAGCCTACCCTTTGGAATAGATATAGTTCCTTAAGAATGGGCTAAGGCCTCCCTTATCTGGTCCTTGATCATCTACTTGATATCTTTTTGGCTGGTACCAGAGGAACTAAAAAGAGTATTGAAACTGTTGGTTGAACTGGGGGTACTAACAAAATTGGTTATTGGACTGGAGGGAATGTTGACATTGACTCGGGGATCTTTGAGTTAGATTACTGCTTCCCGGTTTGATCAGTGACTGCTTGGACGGAAGGTTGTTTTAGTTTGAGTAGGGGTTATAGTGAGTTATCTAAGAACTCTTACATTTTTTTGACATGTAGCAACATGTATGCGACTTATGCCTCCAGGTTTTTTATATGCTTATTATCATCCCTAGCCCTTACTAATTTGTTTGAATTTGAATCAACAATTGCTGAGCCTTCCTCCTTGCCAAAATAAAGTTTACTTGGCTTAGTTTCTTTGACAGATTCCCTGGTCTAAACTATGTATATACTACTATTAACCACTTCATCTTCCATCAACAAATCATCAAACTAGGGATCAAATGTTTCTTTAACTTCCTTCTTCCTCAAGATATCCTTAATCTCCTATACTACCTTATCGACCTGTCGGATCCCTATTACTTTGGGTTTGATGAGTAAGTAGCCATTGTAATCCATTATATCATAAAATTCATTTTCTTATAACTTAGAAATGATAGCTTGTAGCTTAAGGTCATCAATTATCAAGGGCTCTACCATTAATTACTCAATCATTTCCTAGTCTTTATTTAGATCGTCCCCTCCCCTTTGAATTTCATGTGGTCGATAGTTCAAAGGTGGCATCCTTGAAAGGGCGAGGGTCATCTAACTTAGGAGGTAATATAGTGATAGCTCCCACAACATGCAAGGTAAAGTCCTTAGATCCCTGGGTAGGGAGATCGGGAAAAATAAGTGGAGTCTGAGAAAGACTGTCTGGGATATGTACTGAGACATCAAATGAGGTATCAATTAAATCAATAAGTGGAGTATCAACCAAATTAATAGGTGGAACACCAACTAGGGCATCCACTAGATCAACTGGGTTCCGAACAACATTGATTGGGATATGTGATAACTTAATTGAAGACTAAGGTGGCTTAACTGAAGGTGGATGAACCTCAACTCTACTGATCTTCTTAGGGATATACTTTCTTTCTAGGGACTTGTGCCTCTTACTCTTAGCTTTAGTCAACCCTTTAACTTCAAAATCCTCTTTGGTTTTCATCACCACTAAGGCTACCTTTACAAATTTTGGTGAGGGGATTGAGATATTGCTAGTAAAATCGAGGCCTTTTATAGATCCGGTAAGTAAAATACCCTCTATTTTAGAGGATGGAGGGCATGTCACCTAGTGGTAACCATCTATCAACATAGAAGTCATCAGTTGTAGTACAACTTCTTATTTCTTCTAATAGGTTGGGGAGTCAAATTCTTGAATTTAGATTTCTCCTCCTTTAGAATTTCTTTCTCAAAGAAGTGGGAGATGGCTCCTTTCAAATGCTTGACATATTGTTCCTTCATCTCGCCCTATTGGGCAGCACAAGTGTGAATTCTGTTTCTAAGCATTTTTTGCCTTTGGAGCTATTTTTCCTTGGAAGTTTTCTTGGTCGAGTGGTCTACCGGGCATGGTAGGGAACTAGCTATCTTAGTTTCCCTCTCCTCCCCTACAATAGTTACTAAGGGGTAGAAATAACTCCCTTTAAGGAGCAGAGAAGATGTAGGGGTAGATAGATCCTCATGCCTCTGACTCTACCTGGCCCAAAGTCTTAACTTCAATAACTTTCCTTACTTTTCTAATCCTCTTTCTGACTCTTCTCAAGTAATTCTTTCTTTGATATTTGCTAGTAAATGGGATCCCAGAACTCGATCATTCCTCAAAAAATATATTTTACTTTGGCAGTCTCAACAGAAGCTTCTAACTATCTTTCTCCACATTGGGATTAAGGGATTCAACCCCTGACCCAAGAACCAACATTTAATATAGGGCTTTTTAATTTAGCAGCATTCAGATCAACTAGTTTCTCCCCGTTCATTGATAGATCAATAGTTTGAAATCCCAAACCAATCTGAATTGTGTTTCTAAAATCAATCTCTTTATATGTTAAACCCTTCTCAAAGGTGAAAATTAGCTTGCTGACTATTTGATTGAGTTTAAGTTTTTGGAATTTGAAAAAAGAATTGGAATTAGATATTTTTAAAAATAAATTTTGAAAATCATAATGGATCTTATATTTTATCACACATACTGAGTTATAAGACTTACAACTCAACATATGATGATAAAATACAAAGGTTAGTTATAGTTTAAAGTAGATTTAGATTTTCACTACACATACTAGACTACAATGGAGTGTAGTAAGGTAGCATATGATAGTGTCAATTCTAGATTGAATTTTAAAAAGATCTTTGATTTTGAAAAATTGATGAATTTTTTCTAGATTTTGGAACATGACATGTTGAGTTTTTACTCAACCTAAAGGCTTTCAAAATTGATGAGAAAATTCAAGAGAGTTGTTTGCTTGACTCTTCCACACCATTGACTAATTTAGAAGTGGAATGTCAAAGCTAGAAGTTTTGAAAAATTGGAGACCCTAGAAAAAAGATTAACATGACTTCTCGTAATTTTAAAACCTAACATATTGAGTTAGACCTAGTAATGCAAGTTCATAAAATTTACATGGAGATTTTGAGGGTTTGGCTTGACACTATTGCCCTGCTAGTTAATTTGGGGATAGAAGGTTAGAGCCTAATTTTGGATAGAGGTTTCACCTCTCTTTTGATATAAGTTTTTTTTAATGTTGGCTAAGCTTTCCTAAGGAAGAAATTAATAGAGATGCCAAAAGAAAAGAACAGTAGTTAAGACTACCGATGAAACAAAATTTCACCATTATTAGCTAGAGAGAGAAATTCAGTCCCACCAGGTGTGCCATTTTTTATTTGAGTTTAAAAGGGTTTGGAAAAAAATTGATTTTCTTTAAAGATTTTAAGTCATAAATTTAGTTTCAAAATCGAATACGCCACTATGAACAATATATCACCTAGGGAGGCAAATATATCATTCCTTAATGAGTTCAAATAATGAAACTAAAAATTTCACTTTGATTGTAATAATCAAATTCAAGGAAGAACTACATATGATCCTGAACGGTTAAAATGAGGTTTTATTTATATTTAATTATTATAACCTAGATGAAAATAATATTATTTTCATATTCAAAAAATACTACGATAAATGATATATCTCCCAGAGGGAAGAAGATGTCACTTATCGTCGATCATCTGAACATGATGATAATGATCGTCGTTGTTCTTAGTTTTTCCAACGAAGACTAATAGAGTTTTGAAAATTGATTTTTTTTTAAAAAGTCGATGTGGGTTCTAAATCTCCTACGAGCATAATCCTTCATAGCTAATTACATCATAGGAAACTGCGATCTTTTATGAATACTACCGATTAAAATATTGACAAAAAATTTATTTTGAGATTTTCTAGAAGTGATATTAAAGGTGAATTTGGAGTTTCAATAGGGATTGGATTGATTTTGAACACTTATTTCAAGAATCAATGGAGGAGGGGTAAGAGATACTTTGAGATTCTGAAATAATTCAGAAGGGCCCCAACTTAAGCTAAGTGATGGGGTTCAAGTTTTAGATTAAGAAAATCTTTAATTTGAGTTAAAAAATTTATTAAAATTTTGGGATCATATTCTCGAAGGTTAGAGTTTTTTGATTCAAAATCTGCCCTAGATCCTAAATGTAAATTGGGCACTATACCACACTAGCCTAATCATAGCTAATGCAGTGCAAAATCTGGACATACCCCATCATGGATTAGGGAGCCAGCTAACCACCTAGTCGATTAAAATTCATAAGTCTGTTTCTTTTTATGAAAGAGTGGTAGGGACATTATTGTTAAAGTCTTTTGAGAATTGAGACCAACGTCTAGAGAGGATCCTAATTGGTCCCTTGACTTATGCTAGGTGAGAATGCTTGAAGAATGTATAATTAAAATTTTGGACAATTTTAAATTTATTTCTAATGGAATATTTATTGATCGACTCAATTAATTGCATAAAATATATATGTAGCAATTTTAAAAAGGTTTAATACTTATTTTTTTCCTAGAGATTTCACAACATCTCCTTGATGGATCTGCACTCTCAAAGGCCAGGTGATCTTCTAGAACCCACAGGCGGGGATGTGCTTAACAAGGAGGAGAAATTTAATAATTCACTTATGCTGACTCCCGATAATCCTGAGCTAACATCTTAGATCATTAGAGTTTCTATATTAGCCTAAGAATTTTTATTGATTTAAGTAAAAATATTTTAGTGTGCCCTCACGAGCCTCCACGTATCCAGTTTAAAACAAAAATGACATGCAATTACCAAAAAAATTAAGAAAAATAGGAAACCCTATTCGCATTCAAGATAAATCAAACACATAAATCAATCAAAATTAATTCCTTAATGTAATATCCATAGGCAAAATGCCCCTTTATTACAACCCAATATTTGCATAAATTAAAAGTGGTCGGGCACCATTAACAACAAACACAGATTCTAATCTTAGGATCGACTCAAGTTGACTTGAGTGGGATACTCTTTGTCTTCATCTCCTTGTCATCCTCTTCTTTAATTGGGCTCCTTGGATTTATTGTATTTGGATACTCAAATGAAAAATAAAATTCTTCCCTTGAATGAGAGGTTATTCTTTTCACTTTGGGTTCTAAAATGATCCAAATTTGAGCTTTCAAATGGTAAAGGACCCTCCCTTGAGGGTTGTCCCTTCCTCTTAGAAATCTAAGTTTGAATCTATGTATCCCAACTCAAATGTCTAACTTTCACAACTCTTAACTTTAAATAAATTATATCAATATTAACATGAAAAATCTAGAATCTCTTGTAGGGTTATCCTAAGCATTTAAAAATAAAATACATCCCAAGCAGTTTATATATGTGTATTAAATTGTAAACTCAGCCACACTTGACCACTCTCTTATTTATTTGAGGGCTAAGCAGCAGAAGAACCTACAAAATTTTTTTATTAATTTAAACCATTATTAATTTAGTCTCCTTTTATTGTACTACATGAGTGTGAACACCTGCATAAAATCATGTGAGCAACCAAATCGGTCCTAACCTAAGGGTAAACTATCTTCAATAAATCAATTCATAGATTATAGTTAAATTAAGTAAATACTCACATTAATCAATTTTCAATCACATCATAAAAAAAAAATTAGAAAATTTGGCATACAACAGTAAAAAGTAAACACTCGCCTAGCCTATACTACAGGAAATTCGAGCATTTCTGGTGTTTTTATCGATGGTTAGTGTTAGATTTCCTACGATTTCATAAAATACCGACGGTTAGTAAACCGTCGATATAAACTGCATAGGAAACGCTTTACGGCGGTTATTCTTATTGCCGGCTTTCTGGCGACATAAACGACAATTTTCGATGGTCATAGCACCGGTGACCGCCAGTTAATCATTGGTGGCTTATCGGCCGTCAAAACTGCCGGTATTTACCGACAGCTTTATTAAGCTTCCTATGGCTATAATAAGTCGTACGGTATCAAAGTTTTCGGCGGCCAAACCATTGGTTAGCCGCCGGAAACCTGTAGTATTTTTAAATAAAAATTGACAACCTCCCCTCTATTTACTAAATTTTTCATAAACTTGCACATAATTGAGAAAATTTATTACAAATATGAGCAACACGCCATTATAATCAACCCACAATTATATTTCAAAATTAATACATATATAGCATTCAAATGAAATTCATAATAAGCATAACCAAATATTTAAACTAAATGTTCATCAAACAAAATAAATTCTACAATAAATATAACATATAAATCCACAATAAGATGCCCATGTAGATAAAAATAGAATGTAGATAAATTAGTTATAACAAATATGAAGAATTACAAAATACACTATAATGATTAACATACAAAATAGATTTGATAAGAGGCATTTAGCAAGAGAATGATATGTTTACTAATTTGATTTCAAAAAAATATAATTCAATAAGTATATTACAATAAATTTAGTCACTTAAATTACAAAAACTATTCAGAATCAGAAATATTTTTATTGCTCTCCAATTTATCTTCACTTTTATCCTCGTTCTCACTTGATGAGCTAGTTTAATTATTCAAGTCTTCTAACTGCATTTCAATATTATGGATTGTAGTTTACATCTCCTCAATTTCAACAGACATATAATTTGGCATCTCATCCTCTTGATGTGCAGTTACTACAACGTATTATTGATTAATTATCCCTAATTTTTTTTTTATGATAGCTAGTCAATCTTGTTTATCCCCACGACCACTGAGATATTTGCTGATCAAACTTCCCTTATCTTCTACTATGTTTTATGTCTACTAAACCATACGTAGGATGAACTCGGTTTGGACCGGCAGAAAAAATTACTTAAAAAAGGAGGCCAAGGCCACCGATAAAGGCTCCGGAAAAATATAAAACCGGCGCCCTTGCCAGGGGTTATTATACCACCGTTAATTCTGGCGGTGGTTTATTAAGAACTGCCAGTTAATACTAGCGGTTTGACCGCCGGTTTAACCGCTGATATTACCGACGGCTATAGGACCACTGATAATGCCTGAATTTCCTGTAGTGTTAGACTAGAGTTGATTGTCTTAGCAAATCATCTAAAGTGTGCACAAAAGGACTGTCTGACTGGGGTAGATCCTAAGCTGGACAATTTTTTTAATTTAAAAAAAAAATTGTACTAAAAAATTATTTTAAGAAGCAGTATGAAAATAACCCCAAATGAAGCCTAGTTACTGTAAAAATTATAAAAATTAAAATCATAACAAACATGTGATAATGTAGACTAAATAGTTTTTATAATTGCTATAAAGAAATTACTAATGGTTACAACTGTAAGGACCAGATTTGAAATGATTATAACCATTGGAATATCAATGACATTTTTAGCCACTGCAAATCATATTAGTAGGAGTCTTATATTTTCCAAATTCCAACTATTATAATGACTACAAATAGTCCAATGGTCACTTTACAATAGCCTGGTGGTTAAAACCATTACTAATGTTTATTTGCAATAGTTATAACCACCAGAAACTCCTCTAACCAAGCTGTTTTAAATCTATTACAAAAAAAAATTATTGGTAAAACGTAAAGGCAATAATTATAACTTTCTAAACTGCTATAATAATTTTTACGACGATTTTAATAGCTAAAATTTACTGTCAAAATCATAGCTAAATGCTATTTTTTTAGTGAACATAGTTGGATCCCAAAATTATCACATCATTCTCATAAATGCTTTCCTTTCAATACAACTACAATTTTCAACTCACAGATGGAATGAAGAGATATAAGCAAAATGCAATCAATAGCAACAACAATGCAACAATCCATCAATCATTCTATGTTCTTTGTGATGGTGTTCATCATTCAAATTGTCATAGCTACTTAGACCTGTTCATTTTCACTGCGCTCATTCTGCTTCTTCTTCTCATTATTATAAACATTTTCCTGCGATGGTTTAACGTCGCCCATCTCAATTGCTTCGCCTTTCGAAGCAGTAGCAGCAGATATTTCTCCTTTGTTGTTTCTGTAAATCACATACAGTATCAGCTGAACTGCACCCAGAGCACTCCCACAACCATTTGGTATCTGGCACCACAAAGTAACATATTAGCACAATTTTTCTTTAATGAAGAAAGAATTTGTAGCACTTAATGCTTACAATGATGAAAGGATCATGGCCAAGCAACCCGTAGATAAACCATGAAGTCCCGCACAAGAATACAAACAGAGATAGGAAGAATGGCATGAACTCCACACTTTTTGTCTTCACCACTAGCCTCTGCAATACACACATATCATAAGCTTTCTTTGTTCTTGCCTTCCAATGCAATTATAGGTTCTTTTCATTTATAGATATGTTAACTTAAAGGTTAACTAGCTAACAAACAAACCCATTCTCAGTCTGAATTAGGGCTGTCAAAATCGGCTCACTAGTTGGGTTCGGGTCCAACCTGAAACTGATCCAACACTATTCAACCCGACCGCTTCAGGTCCGGATCAACCGAAGCCGACCTAGTTTTACAAACAGGTCAAAATCCCTAACCCGAACCTGACCTGGTTCGGGTTCGAGTTGACCCAAACCCAAAATTTTCGGGTCAGATTCGGGTGGGGTTTTCGGGCCAGGTCAAATATTGACACCTCTAGTCTGAATAAGCATAAAAAACTAAGGCTTCATTTGGGACGGCTTTCTTACTGCTTCTTAAAACGGCTTCTAGTACAAAAATTAAAATTTTTATACTAAAAAGCCGTTTTAAGAAGGAAAAAAAGCCGTCCCAAATGAAGACTAAATCTCATTAAGTTTTGGGTGCAAGAATAAGCATTTGAGGGATTACCATGATAGACAAAGGCGAGGCATACATGCAAATAGAGAAGATAGTGGCAGCTGAACCACAGAAAAGCTTTCGTGTGTGGCCATGGAGGGAGAGCACAGAGATGAGAGCAACAGCAGCAAACAAAGAGGAAACGAGCGCCAGTAGGCCAAACATGCGAGCCTTCACCTTTTTTGGTGCATAGATCAGGAAAATGAGCACGTAGATGGCTTCAATGACCGCCCCAGTGCCATTAATTGTCCACACGAGCATGTTATTTGGTGAAACAAAGGGTAATCCATACCTTCATGTAAAAAAAACTAACATCAAATGAATAGTTTATGGAACAAAAGATGGTTATAATATGCTGAAAGAATTGTTTTCTTTGGGGCTTTATTGGGAGTTTTTATTCTGTACGGAGACTAAACGGGATCGAGAATCGTCCGGTTAACATTGGGTATCCAGCGGTACAGAGTGCGGGTACCGAGCTGGATACCCACCAATGAGGTGACGTGACGTATTTTTATTAGTCTCCGGACGCCCTCCGCACTCCGCACAGAATAATTCTTCCTTCATTGGACCTGTTCAGTTCAGAACTCATTGAGCAAATCAACTCGTTATTAAAATAATAATTGGGTCATTTGATGGATTAGTTCTTTCCAATACATAGAAAATTCTTTTATTATAGCACCTACCATTGTTGTTTGAAAGGGTAGAAATATTTTTCCATACAAATTTATTTTACCATATTTAAAAATAAAACGACAACCGACTAGCAAATCAAGACCGTTCATCTTAAACTTCATGATAATAACTATGACGATGCTAAATTTCAAGATAATTTGATCATGCATCAACCATAAATGCAACATCATGACAGAGAGTTCATATATTTCATCTCTCTATATATATTGAGAGAGAAGTTAAATCTCTCTCTCTCTATAGAGAGAGAAATTAGAGATAAGTATGAAATTAGTTATAGAAATGAAAATTATAATACCATTACCATATAGAAATTGCATTTCACATTTGGAGATGGTGAATTTTTAGTTCAAAAGGCTCATTAGCTAGATTTGAACCTCTGGCATCTAACTTTAGAACAAATAAGCATACGCTTGAGCTAGAGCTCTTTACTATGAAGAATCTCTCTCTCTCCACAAAATTAGAATTTTGATGTTATGATATTCAGAAGAAATATCAAAGTCATTCATCACTAGTCACTTGCACGATCGTCAGAGTATAAATCAAAATTTCATAATGAATGACTCCAATTTAGGAGTGTAAGTGAGTTGAGCATGCTCAAGCCCGACTCGTTAAGGAGTTTGCAAGCCGAGCTTACTTAATGACCGCAGATGGCTCGCGAGCTTGTTTTTAGTAGCACGAGCGGAGCTCAAGCTTGCCTTTTGAGCTTGACTCGAGTTCGAGTTCGAGATTTGGCTCGTGAGTCGAGCTTAAATTAGGCCTGACTCGAGCTCAACTGGACTTGTTTGCACCCCCACTCCAATTACATGATAAAACGACTCTAGAGAATATAAGAACTATCATTTGGCTTAAAATCAAATTCATGACTTTTTGATAATATTTTGCGAATTCGACAATTTTGATTGATGAAATATATGAACAAAATCATATTTCAAAAGCAAATTTTCATGCTTTGAGATCATTTTTATCAACAACACAAGTGATGAAACCATATTTATACATACAAAATTGATAATTGCAAAAATATACATTTTTATTTATTTATTTATTTAAAGATATTGAAAGGAAGTAAGGAAAAGTTACCAGGCGGAGAGGAGGCAGTTGAGCAAGGTCATATTATACGGAACGCCGGAGAAATCCTCCGTGGATTTTTTCCGGATAACTCTCAGGAACGTAATGCTGTAAATAAAAGTAAAATCGGACCAGAACAAAAATAATTGGTAAGGAAATATGTGCTATTTCAAAAAAACAAAAAAATTAAAACCATTCTAAGCGATTATGTTCCATGAAACAGAGAAATGCACTTACTTCTTAAGAAAAAAAAAATGAATTAACAAAAAAACTAAGGGAAAAAAAAATTAAAAATTATCTCTTTATTTTTTTGGTTAGATTGATTGATTTTAAATTTATTTAAAATAAATATAAAATAACGATTTAATTATTTTTAGATATTTAAAATAAAAAAATTTAATGAATTTTAAAACTCTTAAATTCATTTTAAAATAAATACAATATATAAATAATCCATAAACTTTATATTAAATTCTTCTCAAAGACAAATTAAATGATTTTGGTTTCATTTGGGATAGTTTTTTTATTACTTTCTAAAAATTAATTTTTTAGAATAAAAATTAAAATTCATAAACCTCTTAAATTCCATTTTTCAAATTTTTTAAAATCAAATTTAAGAGATCTTAAGTTGTCATTTTGGGATAATTTTTTATTACTTTCTAAAATATTTTTAGAATAAAAATTTTTAATTTAATAAAATTTTGTACTAAAAAATTCTTAAATAATAAAAATGTTTTAAAAATATCAAAAACTGTATTGAAGCGAAACCATTAGATTAGAGCTAATCTCACCAATTTTTTCTCTCAAAACTAAAAAAACTTTAAATTTAATTAAAAAAAAAAAGAAAAGAAAGATGCAACGCATAAAAAAGAATCGAAAAAAAAAAACAGAAATGCAAAGTCTTTTTCTTATGATTTGCAGAGCAGAGAAGGGCTTGCAGATACTCACATGGGAGACAAGAACAGAAGAGAGCAGTGGCATTTCCTACAAATGAAATGAACATCAGAACAAAAAGAAAAAAAAAATCCAATAACCAAAAGGAAAAAGAAATTAGAGAAGAAGAACCACCGAAAATCCCAAGATAAAATGCGCAATTTCCATCAGATTATTCCACCTTAATTACTTCGTCAAAAACTATAATCTCTCTCTCACAGAGTTTCAGACAAACGACAGAGCATTCTGTTTTGGCCTTAATGAAAAGCTATCTATATATAGAGATAGAGGAGAAGAGATGGAGAAGAAGAAGAAGAGAGAGAGAGAGAGGTATTGATTGCGTTCACATCCGCTATAATTTCCCTGGTTGAGATGGTTAAAGCTTTTAAAACTATTGAATTAATAACGACAAAATTCTGCCACAAACGATTCCCTCGTGTGTTTCCTTTGTTAAGCTTTCACAGCTTAGCTCTGCGGAAAAAAAAGCTAAGTAGTTAAAAAGTTTTCTTATATTAGAAATTATTTAGCAATTGTTATTAATGAGTTTAGCTTCGAAATTATTTTGTTGGAGATCGGATGCCAGGCATGATCGGGAAATCAATTAGGATACTTTCCACACGTTAAGTCCACGATATCGAGCCGCAGTATATTGAACAGCCTATCAATACCGACCAAGCCAACGAACAACTATCTCACGAGTCATGGTTATCTCGACAAGGGGTGACTGAAGGAGCATTTAGTATGGTCGTAGCTGAACAGAGCGAATGCGCGAGGGAAAGGGCAAAAGCCGGTCAAAGGAACCAAACGCGGGAAACCCGGGCCAAAATGTCCAAACGCAATGAGCCTACCAAGACCGCAGACAGAAAATACCCTCGAGCCATGCCGCGCACAAGATTATAATAAGCCTCAGTTGTGAAGAATGGCCTACTTACCTTCTGTTTCTGCATTAAGAAATCAGAGACTTCACGATAGCATAGGCTCAAAATTTTAATTTTGGTCATGAGTACGCAAACGTGTTTTAGAAGAGAGTTAGTAAACAAGCACAAGCCGTTAGGCTTACGGTTTGGAAACGAAACGTGATTACCTTTAATTACATAGTTCGTCTGGACAGATCACCACTTCCAGTTGCAAGACTCTAAAATTACGTACAAGTTTCTATAAATCCGTCACAACACTGTAATAAGTAAGATGTTGTGGTTTAAGAAAAGCGTACGCTGAGTAATTAAAGCCGTTCCCAAAGAAGCGGTTAGACTTTTGAGGGCAGTTTTTTACTAGTTTTTAAATAATTTTTATGCAAAAATTTTAAATATAAATTTATTTTAAAAACATAATAAGGAAACGCAAAGCTATCTCAAACAAAACTTTAGTGATGATGTATAGCGCTATTGGTCGTAGTTAAGCGACAAACCCGCCTCTCAATTCTGCGTTCTCCAAAAATGTACCCCCAGAACAGCGAAAACTGACTAGCTTATGGTTTTATTGTTTTCTAAATAATTTTTTAGCTACAAGAAAAAAGATAAAAAAACTTGCTTCGAAAAAGGTAATAAAAAGTTCGTTCCAAGACAAA
>NW_021319548.1:61900-90775 GCF_001605985.2 Dendrobium catenatum | reverse complement strand
TTTAAAAAAAAAAAAAAAAAAGAAGTTAGATTATTGTAACTAATCCAAAATTTAGTTAGAATAACATTAAAACCCCTTAAATCAATTTAAAATAAAATAATATAAAAAATAATTAATTATTTATATATTATATTTATCTCAAAATAAATTTAATAATTTAAAAAAATTTAATTAATTTTTTTGTAGATTATTATCATTTACATTTTTTTCAATGATAAATAATAATAATGTAATCATGCAATATATATGAAATTTTTTTTATTGGGGGGCGATTAGTGTCAACACCCAAACATACACATACAAAACATACACGGGACTCGAACCCATTACCTCTTAGTTGGGAGCAAAACTCCCAACCAAAAAATCACGAAGAGTTGTATTTTCACCTCCCTTTCACTAGAGATTATTATCTCGCAATCCATACCAAGCTATAAAACATTGAAAAGAGTCGAACCAAACCGAGTTCAATCGACATAATTTACTTTAGAGATAGAAAATTTTGTTCGGTGGGAGCTTTGACTCTCATGGTAGAGATCGTATATTAGAGATATTGTGTACTTAAAAGTGTGTATGAGTTTATAATTAAGGCTTGATTTGAGACAACTTTCTTACTGCTTTCTAAAGCAGCTTTTTATTACAAAATATTTTTTGAATAGAAATTTTTGTACTAAAAAGCTGTAAGAAAATTATCCCGAACGAAACCTAAATTAGCTCAAAGTATGTTTTTTATTTCAACTTGAGTTAAAAGTTTGAGTCTAGCAGCATTGCTCAATGTCAGGCAAAATTTCAAGCTAAATCGAGTAAAGTCTACTAAATTTATAAAATATGTATTTATAATTACTATCATGATTATTATTTATATTAATTATTCAAAAAATATTTATAAGATATATTATAAAACAAGTAAATATACATGCAGAAATGAGTATTTATATTACTTTTATGTGTTAGGTAATTATAAATATACCTGTATATGTCTGTATCAAACATATATTGAGATGATTTTAAGGCTATGTTTGATACGGCTTTTTCATTACTTTCTAAAGCAGCTTTGTAGTACAAAAATTTTGAGTTTAAAAAATTTTTGTACTAAAAACTACTTTAGAAAGCAAGAGAAAAGTTGCCCCAAATGAAGCCTAAATTAATTAATTTAGAAATATTACATGCAAATAAAGACATAAAATGAAATAAGAAATGATAAGAATTTGACCCATGTGTTATATATAACTACCGCAAAATATATTTGCACTTTCTATTTGTGCAGGAAGATACCCCATAATCTTTTAATGATACTAAGGCATTGATATGTCACCCAATATCATCTTGAACGTGCACAAATATCGAGACATATTCAAGTTTAAAACTTCTTAAATTAAATTCGGGACCATATGAACTCCAATTTTAACAAACTTATAGTCAATCTGACCGTCTCAAAAAGACAAACCCAATGACACCAAAATCGGTCAAGTCTGGGCCCAAATTGGTCCGAATTAAGAGGCTGAAGTGTTTTCGGAAGGTTCAAAGCATTATTTGGATGACAAAATAATATCAAAATATGGCATGCTTATAGTTGATCGAGCGGCTCGACAAGATGAATCCAATTAACCCAAGATAGCTAAATTCTCACATCATTAAGGCACTTAAACATTTAAAAAAAAAACTGTATGATCAGGGAATCAATACGTGCCATTGAATGGAGCATTCCGAACCTGCACCGTATCTTCTATATATTTACGGGGTGTTCCACTCAAGAAAATCTATAAATAGACCCTCACTCTCTACATGGAGGGGAGTCTTTTGCTATAGATTGGAGAGAGCTCGAGGCCACTGATTATGATCCCTCCGACCACTATCACTCCCCAACTACGGTCCCTCAGATGGTCCATCTGACCAACATTGCCCGCCGACTACGGTCCTTCTGACATCTGTCGCCTACCGATTATGGTCCCTCCGACCTGCGTTGCTTGCCAACTACGGTCCCTCCAACCACCATCACCTACAGCTATGGTCCCTCAAACCTCTTTCACCCGCCAACTACGGTCCCTCTGACCTCTGTCTCCTATCGACTACGATCCATCTGACCATCGTTGCTCGCTTACTATGGTCCCTCCGACCATCGTCGCTCATCAACTATAGTCCCTCTGATCTCCATTGCACAAATACATCCCTGCCAACCAAATGATCAAGACAATGTTCTCTTAAGAATGACCCCCTTATCATTAGATTTCATCTAACCCCAAATATGTAAGTGGTTTATATGGTACATTGAGCCAATGCCTTCCCCCCGTGAAATGGAACCATTTTAATCAACTACAAACATTAGTGAAATTATTTTAACTTGGCCAAGCTCCGTGTTTTTTCCCCTTTTTAGAGTTTTCCATGTAAAAATCTTGGTGTCTCTTATGACTCTTACTCCCCCTCCCTTTTTATCTATTTATGTGGTGGATCTTCATATAAAGCTAAGATGCTAAACTCCCCATTCACTAGTTGTGGAGATATCAACACTTCAAAGCTCATGGCCTTGTGTCCAATGGGAGATTGATATAATGGGGCCCTTTCTTATGATTGTCGAACAACGAAAGTTAATCCTCTTGGCAGTGGACTATTTCACTAAATGGCTAGAGGCTGAACTTATGGAAAAAATCATGAAGTAAATGCCAAACAATTTATTTTAAAAAAATATAATTTATCATTTTGGCCTTTTGGCAAAGATCATTATCCATAATGAAACTTAGTTTACTGAAAAAACCTTTACAACATTCTGCAAGGATCTCCATATCCAATTGGTACGCACAATCATGACCAATCCTCAAACAAATGGGCATACTGAGGTCATGAACTAAACTATACTGAAGGGATTGAAGTAGAGCCTCGGGCTAGGGGGTAATGGGCTGATGAACTCCATAATGTCCTTTGTGTAATAACCTGTATTTTGATTTTGCTAATTTTTTCTAGTTAATATAACTCCAAATTATAATCCATCTTCACCATAGTGTTTTAATATTTTACTAACATAATTTTTTTATGTCGATAAAAATCCTTAAGAAATTGATACCTATTGGTACAAATGAGGATTTCGAAACTGTTAGGTGTCCGTTTTGCAAATTAATTTTATTGATATTTTGTAAATAACATGTTTTCTTTTATGAATATTTTTGTATAATTTTTGAAGTCATAAAATGATTTATTATAGTTTTTTATTAAAAGAAATTGATTAAATTAATCATATAATATTAAATTATTATTTTATCATAAAAATATCTAATGTCACTAAAGCTTTTAAAAAGAAAAAAAAACTTTCTCCCTTCTCATTTCCCGTAATATAGAGTTGGCATGAGAGGTTTTGTGAGAGAAAGTTAGGAGAGAAATTAAAAGTTCAAATTTTGAGGTTGCGATGTGATTTTTATCTGTCTTGAGCCTGTTAGAAAACTTGCTTGTCTCATTATAAGGAACCTTTACACTATTTTTTATTTCAAAGATTTTAAATTTTTGGCATTTTTTGATCAAATTTATGTTTTTATTATCGAAAAATGTGAATAATTTTGTATTGATAAAACTTTCACCACGTATATTTTTGTATGTTATAGAGATCACGATTGTGAACATATTGAATATTTATTTGAGATTTTTTATTGGGTGATTTTGAAAATAAAGTAATTTTTGTTAACCCGAAAATTTATTTTGATGTCTAAAAATAGTAGTGTGGAATAATAAAAGTCTTAAAATATTATTTTATATAATTCATGTTATTTTGATAATTTTCTGAAAATATGCATTTTTGTCTAATAGGATTCTTTTTGTTGTCTACTATTATGACATTTTTGCATCTTCTTAATTAAGCTCAATTATTTTATATTTTCTATAATGCAATGAAAAATGAATGTGGATATGTGCTTGATTAATAGTTGGCCGCTATTACTATTATATTATTATGATAATAATGTGCGTGTGTAAAACAGACAAGTAAAGACTGGTTGACATATTGGTTAGAGACTAATTGACTTGTATAGGATGGTGGACTGACGGATTTTCCTTTAAATAAAGTAGTTTGATGTATCATCTACTAATTCATGTGATACACTTATTGAGAGTTATAAGAAGATTATTACTATGCCAATAGGCAAAGAGTAACGACTCTATTTACTGAGCCAACGACTTACTAACACTAAAAGAATACCTTAATATACAGGACTTCTTACTTGTTTAGCGTAACTGCTGAAATGTATGTTTTAAGGCATTATTTTTATTATTTTACTAATTTATTATTATTGTACAGATTTATTATTATTGTATTATTTTATTACTCTAGCCACATTACTATTATTGGTATAAATACTAATATTATTTGATGCTATTAATTCATTATATTAATACTAAGCATGTGATATATTGAGCTTGCGATATATATAATTTATTGAGCATGTGATTGAGATATTGAGATTGAGAAAGCGATACTAATTTAATGCTGATATTTAATACCTAGATAGTATGGATACACTCTTGTATAATTTTGCTACATTGATTTAATTTCAATAATCTTTATTGATACTTTGATTTGATACTTTATCCCATTTCTTTAATGATTGGTATTACGAATATGATGATTATTTTATAGATTTGACACTCATACTGGTTTATTATTTTACTAGCTTTCATACTATAGTACTTTACTGGTTATAGATTATACTACTAATGCATGTGAATTTTATTATTTTTGCATTGATTCAATGATCATATGAATATCACTACTATGATTTAACTGTTGACATGCATATTTCTCCTTTACCTTACTCTGAATTCAATTGTAGGTTTCGATAACATGTTAGTCTTTTTAAGCTCATTATATATGGTTAAATGATTTTAGATTAGGGTAGCGGAGTAGGAGTGTGAGGCTGGTCATGATTCTTCATGTTTTATTTCTTTTAGTTATTCTTTTATACTCAGGACAGAGGAGTTATAATATCATTGTATAGATCCAAAGTATTATATATAATTTTTAGTAATGAATATATATGTGTACATTAATATTTTGAATTATAAAATCACTTTTGCTATTTCTTACTGATATATAATATTAGATAGTTATGATTATTATTTATTTAAAGGATAAATGAATAATTCTTTCAATTTAGATTCTAGGGCATCACACTTTGGGCCTATCGCACCACCTCTAAGACTCCTATAGGAGAAACACCATACAACCTCTACTTCAGTAATAAATCCATTATCTCGGTTGATATTGGAATTTCGAGCCATTGAGTGCAAACTTTTTGATTTTAACAATAATGATGAAAAACTCTGGAATAACCTTGATCTTCTCCCAGAAGTTAAAAATGTTGCCTTATTCAAAATTGATGCTTACACTAGAGAGTAGCTTGCCAATATAACTGAAAGGATGAACATCGGAGCATTTCCATCAGAGACTTAGATTTATACAGCCTTGAGGCAGCCGATAAAGGACCTCAATGTAATAAACTATCCCCCTTTTGGGAAGGCCCTTTTATAGTAGCCCTTTTAACTGAAACATTCAATTAAGCTGAAGATTATTGATGGAAAGGTACTACCACAAACCTAGAACACTGAGAACATTCAAAAATATTTTCAATAGTTATTACTGAAGCTATACCTACTATATAGTTTTATGCCTTGAATTAAGTATTATGTAGCTCTTATATCTTTTAAGCTACATTGTATCTTCTTTTTCAAGATAGTAAAATTTTCTTTAACCATTAACATTATTGCCTTTTTTTTTAAGAAAGGCCATTATGATCCAACAAAATTTAAACCTTACCATTGATTTGAGAAATAGAAAACATTCTCTATATCTCGATCATTGGATGATCAATCTTAGGGGATTCAATTCGACCTCTTTCACATAGATTAACATCATTAAGTAACACTTTGACAAATAACATGAATAGTTAAAACATCTAGGTGGATATATCTCAACCACTTCCTATTCCACTAACTTAATAAAGTGACCTCCCAACTTAAAGCTAAGGAAAGGTTGAAAAATATTTGATTAGCTCTCTCTAGCCTTTAAAGATGTCAGGTTACCTATATGAGAAGCTTCATTAAAATATAAATAACAAAATTTTAAAATAATTATTATTACGCTCCAAAAATGTATCATTCATTTTAACATCAAAATATAGTCATCTCAAGTAACTAAACATACACACTGCGATAAATAAAAAGAGAATCATATAGTAAAAAATATTATATATTACATGATTTTAACATCCTCATAATCACTTGAGAAGGCTTTTCTCAGCTCATTTTCAATATCATTATCATCTAAATATAGAAAAGAGTCCTCAAAGGCCTAGATGGGAGACAACCCTTCAATCATAACCCCTACCTTGCACTGCAGCAACCGAGCACCTTTTAAAAGGTATAGATGAAGTTGTCTTCCTCAAGGAACTAACGCTCCAGATCCCTTGCCTCAGCATCAAATAGCTTATTATAAGCTTATTATATGAAATTCTGGACCACTTGAAGATAAGATGAGGACTTCTTGAATTTTTCCACAGCCTCCAGAGATATGGCCTCCATGCGGGTATCAGCATCTTGTATGGTTGCCTCTTTCTCCAAAAGATGATCATGTAATTCTTTATTCACTATCTTAAGGTTGCTCTTCTCTACTACAAGTATCTTTAATGCTTCATTCTTTTAATTAGTTTCTGTATGTGCCTCAATCAACTTAGTGTGAGAGTGATTAACCTCTTGGTTTTTAAGGGAAAGAGTGTTGGACATCATCGCCAGCTCATCTCAGCACTCTGCTAGTTGGCTTTCCAACATTGACAACTCTTTAATCAATATATCCAGCTTTTATTTATACCCCAGTACAAATATTTAACCTTCATAAACTCAACATTTCACTCATCCAATACTATGGCAAAGTGGGACTACACATCCATCTTTATATAACATGTAGTGGACAAAAGACTATGAACATCAAAATAAAAAATAATAATAAAAAGAGAGAGAGAGAGAGAGAGAGAAAGGGAAGGATATCAAGATAACTAACCACTTCTTTTGCACATTTTCATCTAACATAGACATGCTTTAATACCTCTTCGGGGATTAGTACTTTGAGGGGACGAATCTCTCTATCTGAATTAAGGGAAGTAATTTCGATCATCTCAGAGCAAATGACCTCCATGCATACTTCACCATCACTTGATAAGCCCACTACATTATTTACTCTTCTCTTCTTTATAAAGGAAGATCCCTTCTCTCCTTATCCTCTCGAAGGATTGTTGGATGAAGACTTTAGAGTATTGGGACTTTCTTCACAAACCTTCTTAGACTTCTTTAACTAAACTGCATGAGATCTTCCTACTTGAATAGAAAGGTTAACTTTAAAAAGTTTTTCCTTCAGCATATACTGACTGATATTATGTAACTCATCCTAAAGACTCTTCGTGTCACAAAAATTAAGATTTTTAATATATCCTCCTCTCCTAGGTACAGGAAGTATGGAAGCTCCTTCAAGCTCCCCCATTTTTTAGGAAGGCCCCAATCATTCTTTAAAAAAAAAAAAAGAAGAAGAAAGAAAGAACTGGACCAATTCTTGGAAGGACTGCATGTTAAAAAATTCTGCAACATTTTACCTTTACATAAACATGCCCTTAAAAATCACTTATAAGCATGCATATCTTGGATAAGTGGTCAACAGTCAGCTGGACACTGCTTACTTTAAAAAGCTATCAAGCCCATAATGATCATAACCATCCTGCATAAGAATTGGGCCAAGGGGACCTATGGTTGGAGATTCGAGAGAGATTCGAGGCTTCAAGAGCTCCAACACCACCACCAATGAACCTTCATTGACTATCGCTAGACCCCCCCGGCCATCGACCATTGATAGACTTCTGCCTGACCATTGTTGGACCACCGCCCAACTGCCGACCACTGTCAGACTTCCACCCAACCACCGAACTTCTGCCTGACCATCGTCGGACCATCGCATGAGTGTCGACCACTATCAAACTTCCACTTGACCATCATCGGATTACCGCTTAGCCACCGTTGACCATTGCTATACTTATACATGACCTTCGTTGGACTTCCATCCAACCAAAAATACTTGTTATACTTTCACCCAACCATCATCAGATCACTGCCTGGTTATCGACCTCCACCAGACTTCCACCTTAGCCACCAACCATCATCGGGCTTCCACCCGACCATCGTCAGACCACTACCCTGCTATTGACTGTTGTTGGACTCTACCTAGCAATGGACTAGCGTCAAACTTCTACTCGACCATCATCGGATCATTGCCCATTAGCTAAACCTTTGCCCGGATGTTGTCAGACTTCCTCCCAACCATTGTTGGACCTTTGTCCAACTTTCCAAAGTATTGTAATTTTATCGCCTCTAAGTTAAGGGATGAGTCAAATTTTATAATTCACTCAAATTTAATGGAATCTTTTCACCTAGGTGAGGCCCCATGATTTTTTATTCTTTGAATTTTTCATGTAAAAAAGACTGGGTGTTTTACTATTCTCTCTCTCTCTCTATTTGTGTGTTGGATATCCATGAATTGCTAAGACGAAAAATTTACTCACTATATCATCGCAAATATTTTAGATCACAACAGGCATGATTAAAATTTTACCTATATATGTACCACTATTTTCATTATTGAAATTTATAAAAAAAAAAAATCTCATTGTAATTAATTATATTCTCTATAATAAGGTTATCCTTCTAAACATAGATATTGAGATCTCTAGTTTTTTTTATTTACTTATTTCTTTCATGAGTTTTTAACTCATTCTTCTCGATGATTTCTCAACTCTTTATATATTCAGCCATTTAGTTAACAAATCTATTATATTCTTCTTTGACTTTACAAATTTAACTATTATAACTTTGCTTGAGAGTAATTGTTTAACAATATTATGCTGACAATGTATGTTATTAAGTTTTGACCATCTAATTGGAGGATTTCAAGTCATAACCACATTTCCCAAGTAAATATTCATCTATTAGTAAATTTAGAGTCTTTTATCTCACATATCCAACTTGCATTAGTCTATACTTCAAGAAAAGCAATAAATATATTTGATATAGTGTGGCTTATATTCATGTGAATACCTTATGTTACTAAGAACTTTTATGATTGTTTTATAGTGACAAGCTCTTGGATTCCTCATGTGAATGCTTAATCTACTAACAATGGTGATAAGGTTTGGTATTACACTCAACATAGGAGATACTTTTGCGGACCTCCGAAAGAGCACCACACGAACGGGTCAATTGGAAGGAAAGATTGGATCATGCATACGACTAACCATTGAGGATAGAGGATATCACCAACACACCATGATGGGTAGTAATATACATGACCTAATCATGAGTTTCCCCCACTCGATTCAATAGTTTGAATGAGGTTTAGTACATGTGGGACCGAGTTTTCCATGGGCGCAAGCCCCCGTGGTTAATTACATCCCAGGCAGGAGCCCGAGAAAACTCTCAATTAAGGATCATACATTATCCCCTCCTAAAGTGGGATTGGCACAGGGGTGTAGACTAAGAGGTCCTACTCAAAAGGGAAGAAGGGTCTCAAAGAGCTGAATCAACATGCGTGACTCATACCAGTATTCAGAGGCTCTAGGGCACTAGAGAGAAACTGAGAAAAGAAAATCAAGCACTCAATCACATGCGTGAGAGAAGAGATGGAGGTGGCGTCATCCTGTGATGCGGATAAGTAGGATTTATAGTCCCTAAAAGGAAGGGACCTACCTACTAATTAAGGCATACTACGAGACCGAATGTAGAAGCCTCAAATCCTAGATCTAGATTAGGCCTAGTGTCCTACACAACACTAAGACCCGTGTCCTAGCTAATACAGTGTAAAACTTTGACTTACCCCGGCCTAGATTGGGGAGCCAGCTAACCACCTAATCGCTTTAAAACCATGTTATTAAGTCATTTATGAAAGATGGGTAGGTAGTATAGTTATTGGAAGTAAGACCGACATCTAGAGGATTTCCTAAGTGGTCATGAACTTATGTGGGTCAGATGCTCCTAGCTAATGCAATTAAATTATATTTAGTTGGTTAATAATGCAATGCATGTTAGTTGAAATGTCAGCTCATGAATGCTATAGAGTTTTAAAAATAGGCTTATAGAAAATAAATTTTTAGAAAAGACTGAGTCTCCATAGGTCCGATATTTCACACTCATAGGCCAGATTATCCGGACTCTACCCGCAGGCAGGGAGATGTCTTATAACAAGGAAAGAAGATGCAGTAATATGCATGTGACCTCGGACGATTTCAAAAATTCCCTAGATTCGTTAGATTTTTATGTTATTTAAACTTATAATTTTAAAGATTAGTTATGAGTAGAATAATTTTTATAATCCTTAAAAGAGCCTAACGCAATCCAGGCTAAAAAAAAATCGGCTTGCAAGAAAGAAACCTAGAAAAAGCAGGTAATTTCTAATGCGCAATCAGGTAAACACATCAATATAAATCTAAAAAAATAATCAACTAAATCGCCACATGCAAATTGGCCTTATTACAACCCAGATATGCGGAAAATAAAGTGGCCGGGCACCACTACCAACAACCCAAATTTCTAAGCCTATAACAGACGCAAATGACTTTGAGTGGGATATTGATCTTCAGTCTTCTTTGGATCACTTCTCCTTGGACTCATTGGATCTCCCTCCTTGGACTCCTTGGATCTCTCCTCCTTGGACTCCTTGGAAATCTCCTCCTTGGACTCCTTAAATCCGTTGGGGCTTGAATATCCAAATGAAGAGACAATTCCCCCTTTCTAGGGGGTATTGCCTTTTCTCTTTGGATATTCAAAGCCATTCCACTCGATCTCCCAAATGAAAGAAGTCTCTCCCCTATGAGGATGTCTTCTTCTTTTGGGATTCAAGTGGGATAGTAATATCTACACTCAAAGTTATTTTCACAACTCTTAACAGTTATCACAAATATTAAATCAAATAAAAAATGGAAAATTTTAGACTCTTTGCATGGTTATTCTAATAAAAATAATCCCAAGAAATTTATATATAAAAATGAAACTCAACCCATTGAAGCTGTGCCAAGCCATGCTCTTAATTATGAGGGTTAAGCAGTCCACCTGTAGCAGTTATAATTAATTTTTTATTTAGCCTTCATTTATTTAGGGGGGCTGAGCAAGGACCTGCATAAGACAATATTAGAAATCATAACAGTGCCCCCCCTTTTATTAGCTTGAGCATGGTCAGCTGCATGGAAGAACTATAGATGCTCCTAACCTAGGAGTAGATCTAACGCTCATCACATCATATCCATAAATTGCAGGAAAAGTAAGCACACACACCAACAATTTCAAACATCATGCAATGAAAACCATGGAAAGCTCCGGCATACAGAATAAAAGGAAATAAACACCGGCCTAGCCTCAGTCTAGAAGTGGTTCCCTAGCAAATAATTCTATGTGTGTGTATGACTGGTGTGGCTTGGATAGATCCTAATTTGGGTAGTTAATTAAAATTCCCTATAGTTCAGGTTTGTTCTAGGCCAGAAAAGGGATTTTTAGTTAAAGTCAAAGTTTTAATGGATTAGGGTCCATTTTTAGTTAATTTAGTTTATTGATCAGTTTTAAAGACTTAGGGTAATGATATTTGAAGTTTAAATTGCATTAGCCAATTTTGGAAAGTCCCGGGTCCTCTTAGGTGTTAGGCTAAGGGGGTCCAAAAAGTCACTATGGGAAATAGGCTAGGTTTGGATCTCTTAATATTTTAGAAAAATATTAGACCCTAAGATAAGTAGTTAATTCAGGGGTCAGATTCTGAACTAAGGAGTCCTATTTATCTAAAGTCAAGGATCAGATTCTGAACAAATCAAGGTATTATGGGTAATTTTTTGATCTAAAATGGATTTATTATAATTTTAGAAGGTCTCGGGGCCTTATTTAACAGGTTAATTATGATTGATTAATTAAGGGGTCTAGCAAGCCCTAAAAGTTCCTAGAAAATTCTGGGAGGTTTATGATGTCTCTAAGCTTAAATGTCGAAGTTTTCATGTCAATCAATGATCTATTCTAGCTCCTAAAAAATTTCTAAGTTCGCTAGACAGGTCCTTAATTGTTGTTCTTAGGGTGTCGCTACGTTATATGAGTTCAAATTTAAGTTCACACTAACCCTAAAGGTAATAATACATGGAAAACATATAAAAGCAATAAACACACCATGTCCTTAGATCTAGGAGAGTCTAAACTAAGTGTTCATGGTGCAATCTACACATGCAATCCACGACAAACGAAAAAGTAAATATAAATAATGAAGGAATTAGTGAATGATTGGGACTCAACCATCCACTAATCCACTCTCCCATGATTTCTCTTCACAAGTAGGATATATGTTTAAAATTTCATGTAGTGGGTCCCCCAAAATTAGGATTTAATTATAAGTAGTTTCAAAATAATTCAAAATACATATAATTGAATAGATTTTTGGAAAATAAGTAATTAAAAATAACTCAATTTATAATAAATAAATATATGGGAAACCCATTGACCACCCAATCGAGGTTTCAAAATAATTTGAAAATAATTTTTAATTTTAAAATAATTATTATAATAAATATTAAAATAATTAGATTTTTGGAAAATAAGTAATTAAAAATAACTCAATTTATAATAAATAAATATATGGGAAACCCATTGACCACCCAATCGAGGTTTCAAAATAATTTGAAAATAATTTTTAATTTTAAAATAATTATTATAATAAATATTAAAATAATACTAAAATACTCAAAATACCAATCTAAGACAAAAACCTGTCCTAACAGCACGAATCATTTAGGAAAAATAATTTTAAAATAAATTTCATAATTTTTTGAAAAGATCGAGGGGTTGCACGCCAAAATCCGATTTAAAACGAAAACGTTATGATTTCTCGAAGTTTTAAATGCAATAAATGGATTTAAAAATAATTTAAAATAACTAATGTTTAAAAATAATTATTAAAAATAGAATAAAGTGATATTTTAATATTTCTGAAATTTAAAGTAATTTAAAAAAAAATAATATGATAGATATATTATATTATTAATATATTTTAAATAATATTAGATAATAAAAATAATAACATATGTTTAATTTACAAAAAATTTTTTAACATTTAAATGGTAATAATAATAATAAAATAATAGACAAATAACTAAGCAATAGTTAATAATTTCAAACGATAGTAATTAGATCAAAAAATCTATAATTAAATAAATGTAATGATAATTATTTAATATAACTTAAATAAATAGTAGAAATAGGTATTTTCCACTGTTTTATTCATGATAATATACTATATATAATATATATAATATATATATATATATATAATATATATAATATAATATATATAAATATATATAAAAAGACATTTTTTAATTGAAAATAATTTTAAAAATTAATAAGGCCGCGGTACAAGCAATTCGAGGTATTGCAACGTACTTTTTGGGCTCATTTTTGAATTTTTCATGATTTATTGAGTAAAATCTATTTTAAAACAATTTTAAAAATCAATTAAACCCGCGGGTACACATGGCTCATTATGATTGGCTCCCGCGGTTCTGAGGCGGCAATACATAGAGTACGATGCGGCGGGACCAGTCTGATTCCGGCACGGTTTTGACGGACGTCCCAGATCGCGTCCACAAATAGGCGCCAGATGGATACTGGCAGGGCTTTACGCCCGCGAGATCATCCATAGACTCACGAAGGCTTCGATCGAAAAGGACCGTCGATCGTGTGATCGACGACTGAGATCTTCCCTGGCTTGCTCGAATATCGGAATACCCTGGAAACCCCTAATTAAAAATACTTCGTTCTCGCTAAACCACAGATGGATTTCGATAAAATTTTAACACACGATAGCATGTATCAGAAGCATTCATGGGGATTTTAGATCAAAATAGTTAGTATATGAACTCTATTAGATCTAAGTGTTCTAGCTAGGGTTTGAGATATACCTTCATCGCACATGGTAGATAGAGATATTGGGTCTTGCTTAACTCGGTGGGACTCCCCTGAATCAATCTTCCTCTTGAACTCGTAGCTCGAAATGGCTTCGATCAACGGGACGAAGCCTTGGAAGGAATTTGATCTCAGGTTCACGGGAATATCAATCGCGCCGGACTCGGAGGAGGTTCGGTGGTTAGGTTGGAAAGATGTGAAAGGAGATCTTGAGCATCTCAAAAATCTCACCGCTATAGGTCGCCTGAGATACATGAGAAGTGAGCAAAAAAAAGTCTCTAAAATGACCTAAATTTCACTATTTAAACTCCTCTCTCTCTCTCTTGGACAGTGGAGATGAGATCAAGGGTCAAATCCAGAGCGAGAGTCAGCGATTTAGGCGGGATTTTGAATTCTAAAACGTCAATGAGCATTTAAAACCATTAAAGGGGAGCATTTAAAACCATTAAAGGGGCTTTAATTCTAATTAAATAGGTCATTTTAACCTATTTAAGACTTGGGTAAACCAAGTCAATGGCTGACCTGGTCAACCCAGTCAAATAGGTCAAAGAGCGAAGTGGGATTGAGCCAAGAATGAGTTTAGAGCGATTAGGAATTGATTTGGACTCAAAAGGCCTAATGGGTCAAAATTGACCCATTAAGACTTGAGTTGACCAAGTCAACAGTTGACTTGGTCAACTCAGTCCCTTGGGTCCAGGGAAGTGAGGTCTAGTCAAAAGAGAGGTCAACAACTTTTTCCTCTATTCTTGGGTAGATTACAACATGAATCAATGAGAGTTTTAACAATGCAAGAATAATCTTTGTTAAATTTATTAATTATATTGTCCGTATGGTGCAACTAAGTTAATATGAGACCATTAAATGACCTTGTGATTTTGATCCCAAATATTTCATTAACTAGTTCCATGTTCATCATGTTGAAGCTCAAGCATATCATGCCTGTGATAAATTTAATCTTTAGATAATTATTATCCATAACAAGCATATCATTTACATATAAATATAAAATGAAATAAAAATCTTCTATATCTTTAACATATACACATTAATCACACTTATTAATTTATATTGTTCGTCAATATGAAATCATGAATTTTCTTACCCCATTATTTTATTTTATATAAGACTTCATAAATTTATAAATTTTCTTCTCTTATCTTATAGTTTCACATCCTTTAGTTTACTCTACATAGATTCCTTCCTTAGAATATCTACTAAGAAAAGTTATCTTCATGTCTATTAACAAACTTTAAGATTTTATAACTTTATAGTCACCAATATTATTTTTATAGAGCTTGCTTTATTCATAAGATGATATGAGTAAAAGTAACCAAGACCTTTTTTTTATTTCTAATCTTTAGTTAGACTTGACCATATACTTATTAATTACTCTATCTACCTTATTTTTCTATCATAGTTCTTTGTTTTCTTAAGATAAGTTTACTAGTTCCCAAATATGAATCAATAAGATGAAATAAAGTTAGATCTTTATGGCTTCTTTCCACAAAGAAGACTTAATATATATTACACATTATTTATAAGTTTGAGATCTTACCTAAAACATATTGATTAGAACATCTAAACCAAAAGAATTTTTTTATCCTTCATTCATCATTTTATTTAGCCTAATTAACTTAATTCTCATATTCTTATTCCTCATTATTCACTTCAATAACCTAACACGATTGTTTGGACAAACACGGTATGTACTCTTTGGATTCACTAGAAAATAAATGTTTAAAGAATAACGTAATACTAAACCCCATTATCATGTTCATGTGAATGATAGGTCTTTTAGATCCATGCATAAGGAGTTGATAAGCATCAATGTTGTGTGCAGGGTTGATGAAGAATGTTGCAACTCGGGCTTTTGAGTTTATGATTTTGATGCAACAAATAATATTTAATAATATTTTATTTCTCCTGGTATTTGTAGTTCATATTTCTTTCTATGTTGACTAATATTTTATGTACATCATGCACCGTTCTTTAAAGATTCAAGGCTCAAGATTGCGTAGAATTGGTCGTATTAAATGAGTCTGTAATTTTCATTTATTGAGTCAAGTCTTGTAATGATGTATGTTAGTTTGTTGATCATGCACACACATAGAGGGAGAAAAAAATAATTATAAATATTTTAACTTTTCTGTTCATCGTACTGTACGATATGTATCGTACTGTACAATCTGGTGTAATAGAAATAAATTAAAATATTTTATTTTTCTTGGAAAATTTATTTTGAATATAACTAATCGTACTGTACGATAACCACATCATACCGTACGATCTGTTATAATTAGAAAGCTCGCCGTCCATTAAATTAGGCGAAGATTTAAATTTGAAAAGTTGTTCTAATCGTACTGTATGATCCTGATCATATTGTACGATGTTTAAAATATTACCTAATTTAATCCGCTGATTGTTCAATCAAAAGGCTTAATTTTGATATTTTGGTCGTACTGTATGAACTGGATTGTACTATACGAGCAATAGAGACAATTATGGCCGTCCCATGCTTCGTCCTGGACGAACTGCACTTTTATTGAACTGTTTGTATAGCACATCGTACAGGACATCGTACAGTATAAACTTCAATTGAACTGTTCGTACAGTACTAACTGGACATCGTATAGTACTAACAGGTCAATTTATACACATCGTACTGGACGATCTTGCAATCGTACGGTATGATATTTGACGGCCGAATTGAGTTTTTTAGCTTTTTTTTAGCCATCTATTTAATCACTCTCATAAGACTTTATAAGAGTCTTTTGGCAGCCATTATGGCTTCGTTTTTTTAGAGGAAACTTGAAGAGAGGACTTGAAAGTGAGAGAGGAAAGGGTGGAGTTTGAGAGAGGGAGAAGAACCTTGGAGGGGGTTTCAAGGGAGTGTGAAGGAGATTTCACACGGTTGCTCCGGCGAGCTTGCACCTCAGTACCATCGGATTCAAGGTTCGTCTTGAAGAAAGTTTTGGGAAGAAGAAGATCTCGTTGGTGTCAAAGGACCCGGCTCCTCCGTCGCACTGGGGAAGGAGGAAGTGATTGTGTAAGGGCTTCTCTGCCTAGCTGTGGGGTCTAAATGAGAATCACTAAAGGTTTAGTGTAATACTCGGAGGGTGCCTCCGGGGAGTGGACGTAGGTCATGGTTTGATCGAACCACTATAAATTGGTGTGTTCTTTCCTTTATTTTTTCTGCACTTTATTTCCGCATTTATTTTTATTATGATTAATTGCGTGGATGAAATTGATTATCTATCTTTTTATTGTGAATGAAATTCACTTCTGCATAAAGTCATAAAAAGATATTTCTTTTCATTAAAGAATTTCTTAATCATCCAATTCACCCCCCTCTTGGCGCATCTAGTTATTTTCAAAGAAGTAATCAATCATTTTTGGACATATATTCATGTTTTTTTATGTGGGTATAATTGTTATGGCAAGACACCCCCATACTTTTGTGTGTTTCAAAGAAGGATTCATTTCACTCCACAAAATATAAGATGTATATGTTGTTTCTTTCAAGGAACCTTTAAAGAAAACTTAAATAGCTAATAAATTGGCATCCCCGTATATTTTTTGAGGAAAAGTAGCCAATCTTGTATGTATTCTTCATTTTCTTTAAAGTGCAATATTTATTTTTTGTAACTCTATTAGATTGTGTAGATTAGGATGTGTGACCTCATATAGTATATTAGATTATGAACAAAACTGAACAAATTATGATTCATGCTCCCTATCATGGCCACTTCTTAATAACTTAATCTTCTCATATTCAAACATTAAAAGAACAATTTTGTATACTATCATATTTGATTTTTACTATAATAACAAAAAAAATACTTTAGATTATTATTGAAAAAAGTAATAATGTACTTATCACCATATCCAATTTAAATAAATTTTATTCACAAAATCATCATTGATCAAAAAAAGAGGTTTAGTAATTCTTTCAATTCCTTGGAATGAGAAGCATGCTAATTTTGTTGCAACAAAAGTTTTACACTTAAATTTGGAGATAATATGAAATATGGATAAGTGATCCAATTTAATTAATTTATATAAATTAGCATAATTAACATGTCCTACTATCCATGCCATAAGTTTCAGGCCAATAAACAAAATATTATTCATTCTTATTAATAGGTTTTGATTTTATAGAAATTACATTCATTTTTCATAAAATATACTTTACATATCCCCTAACGGAATGAACATATCTGGTAGAATCGTAACCATAGAATACGACCCTAATCAAAATGCATACATATTCACTCTTTATTTACTAGAAGCTATTTTCTAGGACATAAAGATCTTCTTAAAACCATGCCGGCTCAATGGCGTGACCACCAAGGATTTAGCCCCTTATGGGTCATTGAGTTGGGCTTGTAGGATTCTACAATGTATTAGGAATGATGTGTAAGCCTTGCAATGTTTTGAAATTGAGTGGTGTTTGAGTTTCATATAAAGGGAAGATTATATGCAAATGTGTTGAGAATCTAGTCGAATATTATTAATTGGATTATAAGCTTTTAGGGCAACAAATGGTGGGAACTCTAAGAATAGAAAAATATTAAAGATAAAGGTGTATCTTAAGAATAATTTTAGTTATTCTCATATAAGTTTAATGAATTTTAATCGGTTGGCGCTAGAAAGTATGTTGGTTAGATTTAGTCTAAGTTTGCCCAAGTGCTTTAAGTAGATTTTAGGATGAGATTTCTAAGAAGATTGTTAGAAAATGAGCAAGAGATGGTGAGGGAGTGATTATAGAAAAGTCATATAGCAAAAAAAAAAAAAAAAAAAAAAAAAAAAAAAAAAAAAAAAAAAAAAAATCAAAGATACAATACAATTATTACTCATTAAATTAGTAAGGTTCAAGAGATCACCAAACCTCTTCAAGTGAGAACTTCTCACCAAGCCTCCTCTTCCTTACATAAACTCCAAATATTGTAAATTCAATGATAATCCTATTTTTATTCATTCCATTAGGCTTATAATAGGATGGAAAAGGAGAGAGGGTGACTAGCCACACTAAGGTAAGAGAGAGTGTGTGTTGTAACTTCTAATAATTACTCTCTCCTTTTTGTATTGGTTGTCCAATCATGCATGGGGCCCATGTTTAATTTAAATTAATTAATTTAATTAAACAAGTGCATAAAAAATTATTCATTCCCTCCAAGATTTAAAAATCTAAAATTCAAATATTTAAAATTTTGAATTTTCATAATACAAAATTTAAATTTAATATTTTCACTTTATAATTACTACTACAACTTAAAATCAACATAACATAATCTATTACAATATTTACACACACATAAATATAAAATAAAATTAATTTTTATTTCTTAGCTCCTTATCCTTGTTCCTTGTATCTTCTTTGTTTCCTTCGTACTCTGGGCTTTTATGGGCATCTTGTGCCATATCACTCAATGTGTCCAAGAAATGAGGTTTTTCCTTTAATATTGGTCACATGAAATATGCTATTTAGTTTCCTTTTTTTTATCTAATGTCATCGTAAAGGATATGGCTCCATAAATCTTGATCACAAAATTTTGAAGTATCCCATATACAACTTCTCCGAGCATCAAAAAATCATGAAGTCAGAGAGTACAAACTCTATCAGAACATAGAGGACATGTGGCCCCATTATATATATAATGACCACTCTTTTAGATAAGAATTAACTATATTGATCCTAGAGACTACAATATGTAAACTAATGTTAGAAGCCTTTTGAATGATGGTGTCCACCATATTGAACTCTTAGTCTTATTCTTTTATGGTAGCCTACAATTAAATAACTTCTCTTGAATCTATATAAGAAATATAGATTCTACATTTTGGTCCCCTCATGGACCCCAACTGTTTGTTGTTCATGGTCTTAGAATTAACTATATCATCTAACTTAACTTTACTCAGAGTAGGATAATACTTTATTGGAAACCTTAGAAAATTCAATAATGTCATATAAAATAACAACTTATATTAGCATATATTGAAATTTAAATCATTAAATTTTATTTTTATTTCTTCTTTTAGCTCAGTAGAACTTGTATATGTTATGACAATATTAGTGATCGAGGGCTTGAGTTTTATATGATGGCTCAGGTATCACATTAGTACTCTTAGAATGAACAACATTGAGCTATGTAGTCTCCATCATTATTATTTATAAACCATAAAATTAGTACAACAAAATATTTATAAAAACAACATAATATTTTTTAGTAGCGAAAAATATAAAAAATGTCAAACTTTTCAAGGAAACTTGTTCTTCTTTTAAAAGAAAAAAAAAAGATTATGTTTAAGGAAATATTGTGACAAATAAAAAAATAATGAAATAATTAATTTTAATTTCATTTATATGAGGATATTCTAACATATTTTTTATTTTTTATTTTTATATCATAGAGAGTTAGTAGAGTGGATATGATCAAACTCTATGATTATTTTCTTTTGGAAAGGGACAAAAATAATAATCATAAATCTTTGTAAATGCATGAATCCAAATAGAGCCAGCTTAAATATGCAATCAGGATGTGAAGGGCATATTCTAAATTTTCCCAATTAGACATATTCAATTTTGTAATTTCCAAAGGTTTATTATATAAAATAAAAATATATATATCAATGGGACTCATTAATAAAATAATTTCAATGAAAGCAATATATTTGAAAGTAATAGAATTAATTACAATTTTAAAATTCCTTTGACAGTTTTTTGTTATTCCTCATTATTTGGCATTTGATTTATTGGCAATGAAAATATAATATTTTAAATTCTTAGAATAATATTTTCATAAACTCGTTGAGTTTTAGGGTTAATTTGATCTATAAATTATGAGAAATATTTCTTTTATATTTTCAAAAATTATATTTGCATTTTTTTGTTTTTAAAAATAATATTACAAGTTAATCCCAAATTAGATTTTGAAATTGCACTCTTCTTAGGGGTAGATGATCTAATTTGAAAAGTCTGACTCAAACAAGACCCAAAAAATTTGAGCTCATATTGACCTTTTAATGAACAGATTGGATTCAGATCCAGAATTTTAACCAATTTAATTAGCGGGTCAATTTTGAGTTGACTTGCGAACATGATTTTGACCCAAAATTGACCCGCCTAATTATTTTTTCCCTTGAATTCTTTTACTTGTTGGTATGCTCTTTTTTTTTATCAATTAACATAAACTCTATAGTTGAAAAGTTATAATTATTTTTTTTTTAATTAAAATGAATTATTCGGTTGGGTTCACATCATCCAGATTGCTAGTAATTCTAATTCAGGTCAAACTTTTTGACTTTTTTTTTAAACAGGTTAGGTGCAGATTGATTGGATTCAAACAGATTAATTTCAGGTCAGATCTGAATCAGACCAATTAATTCATTTTTACACCTCCAACTCTTCTCTATTAATTTTGAGAGATTATTAGATTTTGTAAGCCTAATAAAATTAATAGAACATTTTATGAAGATAATTTTTATGTTTAAATAATGAGTGTATAAACAAATCTAATGTAGATATAATCAATGCCTAAAATTATGAGAATAACTTTTAAAATTTCTAACTTACAACTGTGCCAAAAATATGTATTTTTTTTCAATGACAAATAATAAATTATAAAAAAATGTACGAATAGAATTTATAATTTTGTAAAAAATAATATTGTGTTCAAACTGGTGGGCCACAGAGTCTCAGTAGAATACTACAAAACCATTTAACTTTATAACTACAACCGGGCCAAAGAACCCAGCTGAAAACAAAAGTCTTGAGCTGGCTATTTCCATCCAAACTGGACCCGTTGGGCCATTATTTAATGCAATGTCCATGAAAGTGGCAGCTTCATGCCAAAAAAAAAAAAATACTGCTTTAATATTAGTGCTATATATATATATATATAGAAGATTTATATTGCACTGATCTTAAAGTAAATATAATATATAATTTGTACTGATAAAAATTTTATTTGTGAGCTTATGAGTAAGATTTCGTTTGGTATAACTTTCTTATTGATTTCTAAAGCAGCTTTTTAATAAAAAAAAAAAATAGTTAAAATTTTTTTATACCAAAAAACTGTTTTAAAAAGAAGTAAGAAAGTCATCCCAAACAAAACCAAAATGCTATGGGTCTGTGACTGTTTTCTTTCATTAAAGAACTAATCTAGAGCACTCAAATGAATAATACATTGGTTGGAAATATCTTTGAGAATATTGATGGGTTGGATTTGAGAGCTAGCCTTGCTTAAAAAATTGAGTAGTTTAAGTAATTTTTTTGTTTGTATAGATAGGTTTTGATTTGTTTTTTGTTAGGTGGTTTAGGGGCCATTTTCAGCTAGTTACTCTCATGCCTCTTTTTTATTTGTCTTTTTTATTTTATTTATTTTTAAAATTTATAAGTTAATCACTCAGACCATTCAGGTCAATTTGCTCTTTAGATTTTATCCATAAGGTCGATAAAAAATTTAATATTTTTAATGAAAGATTTTATGCTGATGATTATCTGCACAATAATTATATTATGGATATAATTTGTCCTTTCTTAATGATGGTATAAAACATCTTATTACTCTAATAAGTCATCATGGTTATCTTTTCAAATGCTAATCTTTTTTGAGTTGATCCTCTCATCCCATTAGTAGGTTATTGAGAGGGATAAGACTTCTTCTATCTTATCATCCAACATTGAAGGCTCAAATGGCTATAAATATTTCTTATTCACCATAGATATGATTTCCATGTAGGCAGCTATAGCTAATTAGTATGTATTATTTCTAATCTTCTTTTAAAAATTTAATATCTTATATATAATTATTTTGATCTTCTATCCTTTCTTTATTTTCTTTATACTTATGTGGAGCCATATAAAATCCAACTCTTTAAAGTTATTTCTCACTTTATGTTATTCATATTGACACTAGTATGAATGTTATAATTTAATGAGTTGCATCATCATCTTAGAGTGAATTTTCTTGATTCCATCTAAAAATTAGTAGGCTCTCTTAAGACCTTCATCTTAGTTACCTCAACTAGTTGTTAATTCTACCAAGAGCTTAAAATTGAAAGATCTTCTAATTAAGTATACTAAATAGGCCTTAAATGGAGCTTAATTTATTGAGATGTGTGTTTCATGACTAAATTTTAACAGTCTATACTCATGGCTTTAGTCGCAAGTCTTTTAGTGACACGAAGATTCATATTAATTTTTGAATGGAAATATGTGCTTCTATTTAGATAGTATCAATGATATCCTACTATAATCTCAAAATACTACTAAGGAAGCAAGGGTCTTCGTTTAAGTTGAATAAGCTTGATAAACTAAAATTCACTCACTGTTCTTAGAAAAGAGATGTATTGCTTCTTTAGCCATTATGTTTCACTTATATTTTGTGAGTATTATCACCTTATAGAATCCATGCACTATTAAAAAGATATAATTAGGACCACTATAGGTTGATAGCAACCCTCTTAGAATTTCCATAAAGATACTTCCCCATGGCTATGTTGGCATAAAAAGAGGAGTGTATAATCCTTTCTTCTAATTGAAAGTTTTTTAGGTTTCACCAATATGCATCTCCTTAGAATACATGAAGATATATTCTCTGTAAATACATGTATCATTGTAAGTTCTAAAGCATCTTTGGCATTCCAAAGTGTCCTATCACCATATAAGTTTGTGCTTTTCCTATCCACTTCAGATAATCACCATCCTTAGTGATATAAAGTTCAATTCCACTTAAAGAGAAGTTCTTCTCTAACCCTCTTAGAATTTCTGAAGACTTAAATAAGTTATATAGAAAGCCACCAACTCTAGAAGTTGACACTAATCCTTCTTGATGATCTAATTTAATACCTTATATAGTGGTTTATTACAGCCATTGTATGTTCCTAAGTGAAAATGAGAAGAGTTAACAATGGATTTTGTTATGAGATTCCTAATGTCTAGGTAGGGAAATGATGAAGCATAGGTTGTGGTTGATAAGTTGACAAAGTCAACATATTTTCTTCCGATGAGATAGATAGATCAATTTGAGATGTTATCACAAATATATGTATGAGAGATTGTTAAATTGTATGGAATATCCAAAGATATTATGGTTTATTGTGAAGACATGCTCACTTTCACATTATGGAGAGCTATTTAAAAGAATTTGTGCATAAAGTTAAATTTCAGTATAATTTTTCACCCATAAACTAATGGCCAATCAAAGGACCATTCAAGTGCTTGAGGATTTAATGAAGTTACATGCATATGGATTTTGAGGAAGCTAGAAGGACTACACCGCTTTGATTGTGTTTGCTTATAATAATAACTTTTAGTTAAGTATTGGTATGGATCCATATGAAGCATTATATAGTAGGAGTTATATGACACCTTTGTAATGGATTAAGGTGGGTAAAAAGAGATTGATGGGTCCTAAGTTAGTGAATTGTGCTAATGAAAAAATTAGATTGATCAAGGATAAATTGATGGTGACACAAGATAGTCAGAGAAAGTTTGATGATTCAAAGTATTGACAGTTGAGTTTTAGATGGGAAAATTTGTATTTTGAAGATTAGAACTATGAAGGGTGTGAGAAGAATTGGTAGAGAAGGAAGGTTGAGTTTGAGTTATACTAGACCGTTTGAGATAGTCAGTTAGACTTGTAAAGTCGGTTTATATGTTATTTCTACCAAATCACATGTTTGATGTGCATGATATATTCGATATATCTAGGCTAAGAAAGTGGGTTATCGATCTTAAACATAAAAGTTTTGAGGATGAAATTGAGGTATGATGAGATTTGACTTATAGAGAAGAACCTAAGCGTATATTATTTTATAATGAAAGAAAATTTAGGAGTAAGTAAATACATATGTTTAATGTTCAATAGAAGCACATGTTACTAAGGAGACGACTCTATCCATACTTATTTTTTTTGCTAACTAGTAGTGAATGTTGAAGATGATATTATTCTAAGGAGGGGATGATGTAATGACTGCTTGTATAGCAATTAAATTTTGAGAAAATTTGATAAGTCTAAGTGACTCTTTAAAGCATTATGGCATTGCATTATTAGTATTTTGGTGCTATTATTTTTGTTTGTGACGCATGGTACTATCATGTGGCACCATTATGCTCATCTCTCTATGTTTAAGAAATTTATAAATAAGAAGCCCCTCTTGGGGGTGCCACGATCCCGTGGTGTTTGAGTTGTGGTGCTAATATATTTATTTATATGACATAATTCAACCCTTAAGGGTGTTGTGATGCTAAAGATTGGGCACCACGATGCTAGGCAAGATATTTTTCATAAATGTTTAAATCCACTTTCAAAGTTCATATGTATTTTCATTTCACTCCTTCCATTGGGAGAGAAGGAAGAAGCGAGAAGGGCTAGATTTAGAGGTCTTAAAGTTAATTTTGTTCATAAGTACAATTATGAATATTATTCAGATCAAGGTAGGCTACCATTAGCCTACTTCACATTTCAATTTTGTGGATTTTATGTGAATTTTTGGTATTTTATTTGGTTATATTTCATACAAATTTAAATTACAAAAAAAAAAAAACATAGTATAACTCCTATTGTGTTATGAAAGTGAACATTCTCTTTATATTAATAAGTATAAGTTAAGTTTCGCTGAGTATTTTGATCATATAATATTTTATGCATTTTATCGAGTATATTAACACTGATAGAAATCATCAAAGAATAATAATATCTTCAAAATTTCACTTTAGATATTGCATATGAATAGTTTTATGAATTTTTTTTTTAAGAAAATAATTTTATTCCAAAAAAAAAAGGATTACATCAAAGGAAACCAAGCCAAAGCCCAAAAAAATAAACATATTACAAAAAAAGAAGCTCAAACACTGGGAGCTCAAAAAAGAAGAAATAGGAACAAAAAGCTTCTGGGCTCAGTAAAGGCACAAACTACCAATCACTTCGAATCTAGGCACGGACCCTCCAGAAGAGTGATTAAGCAATAATCCACCAAAAAAGCTAACCAACCACCAGCAACGCTCAGAAGAATCACCACCAAAGGTTGCGAACTAGTCACCAATCCGGAGTGATGAGCCCGAGCCACATCATAGCCCAAACAAAACAATCTACATGGCCAAAAATAACTCATCCATAAAAGAACAACAAATGCCAACCAAGGATAGTACAACCAAAAAAAGGCTATCATTTTGATTTCTGCTTGTTGCTTTTACCCACCCAAAAATGATATTCTCGCAAAATAATATCCTGATTACCCACATCCACTTCTTCAACCTCAGAAGAAGAAGAACATTCCATCCAATCGGTTTGCCATCTAACACTGTCCCTCGATCTATTACCCACATGAGTAGCTAAATCATTAGTAGAAATTAAATTGATTGGGACCTCTACCAGTTGGCCATAAACCTGAACATTATGAGAAGAAACAGTGGGTAGACCTGCATAAGCATCTACAGCCAAATCCATAGGAGTAATAGGAGACAAAGGGTGAACTGAACCGCTAGACAACTCAAGCCCAACATCACCATTAGACAGCTCATGCCGAACATCCCTATTAATAGCACAAACAATATTATTCTTTTCCTTCAGACCATCAACAAAAATAGGTGTATGAACACCCCTAGGACTACCCAAATTGTTAGAATTTAAAACAACAACACAACTCATCGGGCCAGCCATAGTGTGAGATGAAGAGACAGTTCCAATCAAGAAGACCACAACAGACACTAGGGGAGGCAACTCAGCTAATTGATCCCCAATAGCCACAGCATCCACATCATTATTCCCAACAGCACCAACAACAGGACTATAAGCATGATCAACAACATCATTATCCTTACTACAAGAAACAAGCTCAGTAGACGCCTTAGCGCAAGCCAAAGTTAAAGGCAAAACACCATCCTCAGCCATCACAACATTAACCTGCCTGATACCAACAATGGGGTCTGGCATTAAAATAATGTCATTGACAGCAGTAAAGTTAACACAGAGACATCACCATGGCGAGGCATAGAAACTGTAGTTGCCTCCCACTGATCAAAATCCATAACAGGAGAAGAAGGCTTAAAAGGTACAGTAAGAGGGATGACATTTTTAGACTTAAATTCCCCCCCTAGCATGGCCAATAGACTTACATTGAGCACAAAAGGGGGGAAAACCTCCATTTCGACCTTTTGGATATAGCCGAGCTTCTTAGGACCAATCCAAATGTTGTACGGATTATTTTTCATTATATAAATCTCAACCAAAACTCTTGCAATATACGGCCTAGAGCCCAATAGTGGTAGAATCAACCTTGAGTGGGTGACCAAAGATCGACCCTAAGGCATGAAGAATCCTAGGGTTAAAGAGATGAGGACGAAGACCAGGGAAAGATTCCAAATAGGAATAATTGGGCATTCAACACTGATATCCAAAGAAGGAGACCATTCGTTAATTTCATATAGCAGTTATAGACCAGGTAAGAATGATGGCTAAAAACCCGGCTATAATATAGGTTATTCCAGAGATTAATTAGGATGTGCGAAGAATCGAGCAAAGTGATAGAAAAATTAGCTATAAGTTTCAGATTGAAAAAAAAAATCTCTAAATGGAGTATAGACTAGACCACCGGGATGGAAAAAAAATAGACAAGCAAAAACTGGAAGGGCGTAATAAGGGCCCAAATTTCTTCCTGAGATACTTACAGGGAGGGCAGACCACAGAAAGATGAAGACTTAAGCTCTGAGAAACACACATTAGATGGAGAACCAGCTAATACATAGGCGAAAGAATTTGAATAATTAGAAACAGGCAAAAAACTAGGGTCCAACAGTGCTTCGGTTCCATTCCAGCCACAAATGGCTGGAAAAAACAGAAAATAGCACGAAAAGAACAAGGAGCACAGGAAGCAGGGAAAAGAAAAACTTCCCTGAGCGAACCGGCAGCGAAGGCCGCTAAAGGGATGCCCCCAAGTAAGCCCTAGGACGGCGAGAGAGATGCCAAAGAACGAGCGATGAAAACATTATATATGTCAAAGTTATAAGAACGAATGTGAATAGTTTTATGAATTATAATTATTGAAATGTATTTACAAATGTAGTCTTATAAACCCCAATGTTTTATCATACATGTGAACTTTTGTATAATTTAGTGATATATTTGTTATTGTTTGAATATAGCGAAGGAATTGATATTTTTATCTTCTTGTGTTTCAAAATGTGTGAAAAAAGGGAAAGGAGAAAAAAGTAGGCTCGTCATCAATAATACTTTATGTGCATTTTGTATATTTTTATGATGATAAATATTATTTGTACATGTTGAAAGTACTGAAATTTCTATGCTCATATTAAAAGTATTAAAATTTATACATGTTGAAAGTATTGATATTTATATGTGTATATGTAACATATTGAATTACAAATGTTTCTATACACATATATTTAAAAATGTGTGAAAAGGTGAGGAGTAAATGTAGATAAGTCATCGCTGATACCTTATGCACATTATGTATATTTCTATGATATCAAAGATATTATTTACACATGTTGAAAGTATTGATGTTTACACATGTTAATATCAAAAATGTTTATTTTCTCATATAAATGAAACTGTATGAGAAAGAAGATGAGGAAGAAAATGTAGTTGGCTAGCTAGTGGTGGATATTTTATATGCATTAAAGTGCAGTTATAAGGGAATGTGCCTCTATATGGTTGTCTATCTTTATATTTGATATACTCTAGTAGATGCGATGTAGTGGAGGTTTAAATGGAAGTAGAGTTAAAGGGCACATGGAGAATATGAATAAGTAGAGGTATAATTGAAAGTGAAGGTAAAAGGAGGCAGATGAAAAATATGAAAAAGTAGAGGTATATGGAGGCAAAGGGAAATTTTTTAAAATATTTGAAATGAAAT
>NW_021319548.1:48583-59387 GCF_001605985.2 Dendrobium catenatum | reverse complement strand
CTTCTATGTAATTTCAAAAGAGAGTATCATCCAAAGGAGAATATATTATCTTTTGGAGCCCCATTTGTATATGGGTAAAAATATATATTTAAATCTCTTACAACTCAAGATGTTGTACAACTCGATCTATATACAATATCTATTTTCAATGACTCACATATGTATATATTAAGGTCTTCAAGCTCCAAGACTTCTATGTAATTTCAAAAGAGAGTATCATCCAAAGGAGAATATATTATCTTTTGGAGCCCCATTTGTATATGGGTAAAAATATATATTTAAATCTCTTACAACTCAAGATGTTGTACAACTCGATCTATATACAATATATATTTTCAATGACTCACATATGTATATATTATTATTAGGTACATTCTACTTTGAATCTTACAGGAATTTAAAGGCAATATGAAAACATATAAAAGTATATAAATTGTAAAACAGTTGTGTAATAACTTGATGCTTCTAATGCAGACCTTAAAGAGCCTAAGTGTACCAACAAAAATTTAAAATGTATGACATCTAGATTAATGAAAATAAATAAACATACATAAAGTACTCTCCAAGAAAGTACCTGATAAGAAAATCAAACCACTAGCCTAGCCTATACTATAATTGATTGTCCTAACAAACCAACTAAGAGTGTGTAGAAAGGATGTCTAGCTTAAATAGTTCTTTGGCTTTATTAGTTTAATTTTTTCTATAAATGAATTTATTTATTTAAGGTCTTTAAAGGATGCTTTGAAATTAAATTTTAATGATTTAGAGATTTTAAATTTCTTTTAAGGATGTTTTGATTATTAAAGCTATTTATATTTAGGTTTTAAAGAGTATAGTTTTCAATAACTTCTAAGTGTCAGATGTTATTGATAAGCAAGTTATAGGATCACATTTATAATGCTACCAATCTTTCAAGACTAGGATAGATGGATAGCACAGAGTCCTTCATTTCTTGATCCAATACACATTTACCCTCATGAAAGGAATCAAGCACAACTGTATGAAAAGCTATAATGTCTATATGTTTTATTAATATTTTTATTTTTATTTGAATTTAATTTATAACTTACTTATTTATTTAAGTTTATATTTTAGTATTTACATTATGTCAAATTCATTTGTGGCATTGTTACAATAAGCACAATGACCCATGGCTTCCTTAGGACATATAGCATTGTAGTTCGAGGTAGTCTAGCCAAATTGAGCTAACTCAATAATAGAATTGTTGATTCTTTATATATTTTTGTTTACTAATTTAATTTCATTAATTGATGATTTAATAAAGTTTTAATGATTTGTTGATTTATCATATTTTAATGAATTTAAAATTTTGATTTACATTGGTTTCTAGAAATTTAATATTAGTTATAAATACTAGACCTAAAGATGAGTCCAATGCCTTTGAGTTTATTAAATTTGGATTTTGTTTTAATTAGTTGTGAATTTTACAAGTTTATAATATTTTATAAGCAAAGTTTGACCAAATTATTAACTTTTTTTATTTATAGTGAATCATAGAGATTTTATATTTTTAATAAATACTAGATCTAAATATGAGTCCAATGCCTTTGAGTTTGCTCAATTTCGAGCTTTTTGTAATTAGTTATCATTTTTACAAGTTTGGTATTTTAATGGATTTATTTAATTAGGCGTGTTTTCTGATCTTTATATCAAATCAACTCTAAACCTCTTGAAATATTTCTCAAATATCTAAGATGATCTTTACAAATGATGTCAAGTATTTAAAATTATTTTGTTAATTTTTATATATTTTTAAATGTTTATTTTAACTAATTAGTGAATGTCTTAATTTATACAACTAATTTTAATTTGGATGAATTTGATAGGTAGTTTATGTTTCCATCATTTTGTTTTTAATTTTAAAGAATTTGGTATATTATTTTTGTTTTTTGGATTTAAAATTAATTTATAAAATCAATTTATTATGAAATTTTAAAGATCCTTAGTCAATTAAATACATGAAACTTAGGTTCACTAAATGACAGATCAAATGAACACCAAATACAACTAAATTTGAAACATAGGTATAATAGTACATATGATTCAAACACGCTAAATTTGGGCTCATCAAAATCTCCCTAAGTTGAGATATCAATCACCAAACCTAGATGCATCTATTGGTTTGGAGATTTATTTTATGATCCAGGCTCAAGAGATTTGGGTAAAATTAGAGGCTAACTAACCCTTACACATAACATTATATTTATACTAAAAATCAACCCCTAATTCTCTATGAATTTTTTGTTATAAAATTTTAAATACATAGGTCAAATAATGACCCATGAACTTTGAAAATTCATTTGGATTGTTTAAGCAGCTCCAATTGAGTTGAAATTTTTTGGAAATGTATTAAACATCTCCAAGAAACATTCCCTTCAATTTTATCCCATGATGATTTATATTTTTTGAATAATTAAAGAAATATCCATGGGTTCTTTCTATAATGATGGTTAATGTTGTACATATTATGAATATGACCATGGGGTTTTGATAATGCTCCTCATGCTGATTCTGTAGAGCCTATGATCTACTTATTTTGATAAGGGGATAAGGAGAGATGATTTTTTAAAGATCCCTTAATTTTTTTTTTAAATTAATCCTTAATTACTTAGTGAAATGGAGATTTCCACGCTACGCAATCTGATTGGGTAGCCAATGATTGAAGCACTAATGGTATCCATGCTATTTTAATATGATCAAGTAGGTCAAGATCATATGGCTCTAATTTAAAGCTTCGAAAGCATGTGATGGTCAAACTGAGTGTAATATGATAGGATTAGGACCGTTGCTCAAAATGAATGGTCATGATTTCATCTTCAACCTCCCACTTGATTATATTGATCATAGGCATATTCTAGCTTGATCCTAGTAATTGGCCAAATATATTTGGATTAAATTTCATAGGAAGCATTGGTGGATCAAGAAAGTTCAATCTAATGATCTAATCCATGTGGATTGAACATTTCTTTAACACTTTCCTGGACCCTCCTAGGTTAGAGCTAAAAAATGGAAGAATACCTAAAGGAAAGATCCAATACCCTTAGCCTTTGTTTAGGCACGATCAACTAGACCCTTGGATTGTTTCTTCTCAAGAATTCATTACCCTAGGATAAGTGTATTAAATATTGAGTTTTCATGATGGAACGATCACTATATCTCACTCGAAACCACCTTAGGGCCTCACACAAGTAGTTGGGAAGTTGGGGAAAGGATGCTCTCACACTTAGGAAGCAAAACAAAATCAGAAATCAAACACTTCTTAAGAAAAATTAAGGGTTATTTATAGGTTTCTAAATTGCACTTGAATAGGATTTTGGCTATATTCAGGCCATCTCCATCCACCAGATCGGGTCAAACAAGCTCCAGAGGGTTCATGGAAGAATTCCTAAAGCTTTGAGAGTTGGGTTGGCAAGGATCATAAGAGTGGGCTTAACTCATGGGTCAGATGCCAGCAATTTTCAAGAAGATGGATGGATACGACCAAGCCAGGCTATCAACTAAGGTTGCAAGCCTCTTTGAACATTCATGAAGACTTGGAAAAGTCAAGCATGCAAGATAATTTAGTTTTGGATACTTTGAGTTGCAATGGATTAGCTCAATGAGTTAACTTAGGTCAATCTATAGGTTAAGCTAAATAGGGCAGATATAATGAACCATAGGGAATGTAATGGAGGTGTTTGCTTGGGTGAATTGAATCTAGATTTAGATTGGGTCTAATTCATAGTGATTTTGACCACTTAGGTCAAGTCAAGTGGCTAACCCAAGTGGAATCAATACATGAGTCACCAAGGATTGATCCCTAGGGATTCTATGGATAGACCTATAGGTTTAGGTGGGCTTAATCAAGCCTTGTTCAATGAAAATACAATGGATTTCAATGTATACAAGCTTGGTCAATCTTAGTTGACTTGGTCAACAAAGTTGACCCAAGTGTTGAGATTGGGTCCATTGCATTCCAAAGGATGTTTTGAATTCATTGGTGGTGGTTCCAAGGTTTGGCAAGGTCTTTTTATATGAATTGTATGTTTAAACCCTATGGGCTAAGTTTGGGTTCAAACCATTCCAAATGATGTATTGAACACTTTGGAGTAGGTTTTATGCAATGGAAAAGTTTATATGTATGAAATGTAGCTTTTGGGTTTAATGTTTCCATATGGTTAACATAGATTGACTTGGTCAACCAAAGTTTGTCATGACTTGGATTTTAGTTTAATGCATGTCAAATGATATTCTAAACTTTTTTTGTAGAAGGTTGTATGGTCTAATTTTATTAATCTATATTGAGGTTTAAGAAAAAATCAATTTTTAAAGTATAGGATTTTAAGGTTTTGTGGTCAACAATAGTTAACTAAGGCTCAATATTGGTTTAATGCATAATGTTATTAATGATGATCATGTTCAATGAGTTTGGAGAAGCTTCCAAGGTCAAAATCACTAGATTCCATGTTCAGTGGCTTAGGCTCTAAGTATTTTAAGGTTTTACAGGCTATGGAAATGCTTTGAGTTTTAGGTGTTAAGGACCTTGAAATGCATTCAAACTGATGTGGTTGACCCTAGGGACATGACTAATCAATATACAAGTGATAGATAAGAAGTCCAAGGTGATTTGGTCAGGTTTCAAGGCAAGGGAAATTTCCTTAGAAATAGGATATAGACAAAGAGATTTTGGGTTTGGTTCGAACACTGGATTTTAGAGTTTGTAATGGGTTTAGTCATTGAATTGGATTTAGATTTGATTTAGATAATGATTTAGGAGGGTTTAGGGTTTTCAATGTTCAGATCATTAATAATCAATGATGATTGTTAGTGATTGAACATGTGATCATCTAACTAACACTAGGGACAATCAACTAATAGATTTAGGGCTAAATTTTGATATAGATTTTTAATTGATCAATAAAGATCAATGATGGTGGAAATTTTAGTTTTACAATGATCATATCACTGAAAATTATTTGATGATCATCAGAGGATAGATCAGTGATCATATGACAGTCCTGGTGATTGTCAAGTGATGATTTATATATGAATTGGCGGGGCACTATATCAATGCATAGTACAAAGTTTAAATAAGTTTGATTTAAGATTTAAAGCATGGTTCAATGATTGATACCTAGTGATTTTGTTTTTTAATTTGGATTATTGACCTCATCTAAAAATGAGGTCAACAATATACAAATATTGTTTTAATGTAAAAAATAGTCCACGCAAAACTTTTGACATTATAAATTGTAAAGCTTTTATTGGATAAAGATCTGCATTCTTTGTTTTTGCAACGAATTAATGCCTATATAAGTCTTAAAACACTAATACTTAAACTTGAATTAAAATTCTCCATTTGACCTTTAACAAACTAAATTACAAGTAACTTCAAATAAATCATCCTATATAGGACATACCTAAAATCATATAGCCTACTACACACACTTAGTCTTATTTGTTAGGACATGACTTCTAGCTCTAAGTTAGGCCGATATTTTTTTTTTTGTTATTCAATGTCAATTCCTCTCCCCAAATTAGAGAACCCTCATATTGTTTTGTGTTATAGCAATAACATGCATATGTTTTATAAATGTTAACCTTAAATTTCCTATTAATTATATTTTTATTTACCTACATTTCTTTTCTGAATGGCATCTACGCTCACCCGTATATTTTTCTTTTATTTTATTTTATGAGGTAAATTAGGTTTTGCATGGTCGAGAATTAATAAATAATTTGCTTGCTTGGAATTCTTAAGTGGGCACACCATGAACAAGTATAATCTCTGCAACTTGTAAAAAGACATCTAATTATATATCAAAACTGTTACACAACACATGAAATTACTAGATTGACAAGAGGGCGGGTGAATTATGAAAAAATGTTGCAATAATTTAAAATCATAAGCAAGAGTTCTAATATTTTTGTGTATTTTTCTTTTAAAACTTTAACAATAAAACTTTAACTAATACGAAAGCAATTGATTGAACTCAACATGCAAAATTGAAATTCTTTTTCTCTCACAATTATCACCAAGTAAATATAAGGAAAATAAAGTGCAAGCAAGAATAAAAAGCGATAAGGAAAAAGCACACCAGAATTTTATAGTAGTTTGGTCAAACCATAACCTATGTCCAATCTCCGGAGTCCTCCACTCCGAGAATTTCACTACAAAACTATAGCTCTCCTTTTTCCCCCTCAGCAAGGCGGAGAATCCCTTACAAGACTCACTTTCACCAACCCGGCATGGCGAAGTGCCAAGCGCTCTTCTCACCCTCCTGGCGACGGCAGCGTACCTTCTCATTTTTCTCCCTCCTGGAGAAGGCAGAATACCTTCGAGGTCATGGATATAAAAGAGTCTCCCCCTTAGAGAGCCTCCCATAAGTTCTTCTCAGGCCATAGGAAGAGCAAGATGCAGCAAGAACGGAGAAACCGTGTGATCTCCCTCACACTTCTTCTCCCTCACCAAGCTCACCCTCTTCTTTCTCTCTCAATCTTAAAAACTTCTCAAGAGCTCTCTCCCAAGAATTCCCTCTCTAATAATGTTCTCCTCTCTCTGTCACACACCCAAAAAACATAATAATTTTTACACATAAAATGGGCTCCAAAATCTCTGAAATTTTTTAAAGTTATCGTTACAATCATACAGTACAATTTCACATTGCATAGTACGATATGTATAACAATCTTCGTCCTGGTACGAATGTTTACAAACTGTTCAAAATAAATCATTCAGTACGATTAAATATCATATCGTATGAACCTCCACTCTTCTGTTCGTACAGGACAATAGCTAGGACGATCTAAACTCATCTCTGTACATCGTAGGGCACGATCAACATCGCACAGTATGATTGGAACAAATCAATGGATCGTTCAGGACAATGTCTGGGATGATTAAAACTTGTCTCTATTCATTATATAGTACGAACAAGTTCGTACAGAACGATGACCAATTAGCGATTAAGCCTTGATGTATTCCACTAATCATGGGTTATATTAAGTAAATATTTAAAATAAATTGTACAGTATGAATAACGTCATACAGTATGAACGGCTGGTAAAAATTACTTAAACAAATACGACGGCTAGGGTTTTGGATTAGTAACACATCGTATAGTACGATACAAATCGTACAGAACGATCTGTTCACAAAAAATATGTTTTAAACAGATCAAATCGTACAATACGAAATAAAGTCGTACAGTACGATCAACAGAAAAAGAAAATCTTCATTTTTTATCTTTTAAAAAAAAAAACCCTCTCCCCCTGTGTGTGTGTATGTGGTTGCTCAGACTTACATATAGTTTGTGGCCAGACTCAAGCAAAGCAAAAAACTAAAATAAATAAAAAATTATACTGTTTCAGACTCACACTCCTATTCTACCCAGTCTTGAGTTTTTCTGTTGTCCTGAGTAGCTTGCGATCTTCCTGAAATGTTAGTACTCACAGACAATAGCATAAATCAAGGATATTCAATGAATAGTTGTTAAGATGACATTATTTGTCATCATCAAAAGCTCAAACTAGGGGGTCATGGATTGCAACAATCTTCCCCTTATTGATGATGTCAAAAAATATTTATTATAGGCAAGTTTGAATGGCATTTTTTTTCATTTAGACATAAAGAAAAAAATACAATACAAAATAGAAAAAAAAAGGAATGCATTCTATTGAATCATAAGGAAACATAAGCATGAGCAAACTACATCAAACTTCTCCCCCTTTTGACAGCACCAAAAAGAGGAGCAAACAACACAAAAAAAATACAACACATATACACTTCAAAAGGAAGGATCCTGATCACTTGGAGGTGGAAGTGGGTGAAGTGTTTTTTTTTTTTGTTCTTTTTTTTGTTTTATGCATTAATGTCTATGACACCTAGTCTAGTCCTCAAGGTGCTAAAGGTGTCGAATGCTAGTGGTTTTGTAAATATGTTAGCGAATTGATCTCCTGTAGTTAAGTGATGTAATTTTATATCTCCCTTAGAGACATGATCTCTTATGAAATGGTGTCTAATATCTATATGTTTCATTCGAGAGTGCTGAATTGAGTTCTTAGAGATGCAAATTGCACTTATGTTGTCACACATGATTGAGATGGTTCCTATAGGTAGGCCAAGATCAAGAATTTATTGTTTTAACCATAGTACTTATGCAACGCAACTTCCTATTGCAATATATTCTGGCTCGGCCGTGGAAAGGGCTACTATGTTTTGCTTCCTACTATACCAAGAAACTAGTGATTATCCTATGAATAGGCACGTACTAGAGGTGCTTTTTCTATCTATCATAAATCCTGCAAAATCAGAATCTGAGTACCCTAAGATTTCAAAGGAAGTGTTATGCCTAGAATATCAAATTCCTAAGTTCGGGGCGCCTAGTAGATATCTAAGGATTCTCTTGATCGCGGTTAAGTGAGACTCTTTAGGATCGGCTTGAAAACGGGCATAGAGGCACACACTAAACATTATGTCTGGTCTACTGGAAGTCAGGTAAAGAAGAAATCCAATCATTCCTCTATACTTTTTCTGATATACTGATTTTCCATTAGGATCTTTGTCAAATTGAATCGTTGAGCTCATTGGAGTGTTTATGGGTTTAGCACTATCCATTTCGTATTTTTTCAAAGTATCCTTAATATACTTTATTTAACTCAGAAAAGTTTCGTTATCCATTTATTTTATACTAAAGCCAAGAAAGTAATTAAGTTCTCCCATCATGCTAAATCTAGGTTGGGCTTAGTGATCTACGAAACACTAAGACCCGTGTCCTAGCTAATGCAGTGCAAAATCTGGACTTATCCCGGCCTGGATTGGGGGAGCCAGCTAACCACCTAGTTGCTTTAAAACCATACAATTAAGTCAGTTATGAAAGATGGGTGGGTGGTACAGTTCTTTGGAAATATGACCGACATCTAGAGAATTTCCTAAGTGGTCCTGGACTTATGTGGGTCAGATACTCCTAGCTAATGCAATTAAACTTTAATTAAATTGGTTTCTAATGCAATGCATGCTAGTTGAAATGTCAGCTCATGAATGCTATAAAATTTTAAAAACAGGCTTATAAAAAATATTTTTTTAGAAAAAACTGGGTCTCCCTAGGTCCGGCACTTCATCCTCATAGGCCAGATTATCCGGACTCAACCCGCAGGCAGGGAGATGTCTTATAACAAGGAAAGAAGGATGTAGTAATATGCATACTACCCCGGACGATTCCGGCAGTTCCCTAGGTTCGTTAAGTTTCTATGTTATTTGGAATTCTAAAATTCTAAATATTAATTATGAGTAGAAGAATTTTATAGTCCTAAATGAGCCTAACAGAATCCAGGCGAAAATAAAAGCGGCATGCAAGAAAGAAACCTAGAAAAAGCAGGTAATTCTACTACGCAATCAGGTAAACACATCAATATAAATCCCAAAAATAAATCATCTAAATGTCCATAGGAAAACTGCCCTTATTACAACTAGAATTTGCAGAATATAAAGTGGCCGGGCACCACTGCCAACAACCCGGATTTCTAAGCCTATGACAGACGCCAACAACTTTGAGTGGGATATTGGGTCTTCAAGTCTTCAGTCTTATTTGGCTAACTCCTCTTGGACTCCTTGGAACTCTCCTCCTTGGACTCTTTAGATCTCTTCCTTGGACTCCTTGGAAATCTCCTCCTTAGACTCCTTGGATCCGTCGTGGCTTGAATATCCAAACGAAGAGATAATTCCCCCCCAGTAGGGAAGGTATTGCCTTTTCTCTTTGGATACCTAAAGCCATCCAACTCAGTCTTCCAAATGGAAGAAGACCCTCCCCTTTAGATATGCCTTCTTCTTTTGGAATCCGAGTTGGATAAGAATATCCCAACTCATAGTTGTTTTCACAACTCTTAACTATTATTACAAATATTACATTCATTGAAAGTAGAAAATTCTAGACTCCCTGCATGGTTATCCTAAATAAAATCCCAAGCAGTTTATATAAAAAAAAGAAAATGCTAACACCATTGACCTTGTGCCAAGCCATGCTCTTAATTATAAGGGCTAAGCAGCTCCACCTGTGCAATTATAATTATTAATTTAGCCCTCATTTATTTAGGGGGGCTGAGCAAGCATCTGCTTAAGATAACAATAGAAAATATAATGGTACCCCCCTTTTATCAGCTTGATCATGGCCACCTGCACGGAAGAATAGTATATATATATATGGCGCTCCTAACCTAGGAGTAAAGCTTGCACTCACATCCAGAGTGCAGAAAAAGTAAGCAAACACACCAACAATTTCAAACAGCATGCAATGAAATCCACGGAAAGCTCCGGCACACAGCAGAAAAGTAAAACCCAGCGGCCTAACCTAAGTCTAGAAGTAGTGCCCTAGCAAACAATTCTATGTGTGTGTAAGGACGGCCTAACCTAGATCTAGAAGTGGTGCCCTAGCAAACAATTCTATGTGTGTGTAAGGCTGATGTGGTTTGGATAGGTCCTAAGCAGGGTAGTTAATTAAAGTTTTCTAGAATTCAGGTTTGTTGGGGGTCTAAAAAGAATATTTTATTTGAAATTCAAATATTAGTGGATTAGGGTCTATTTTAATTATTTCAGTTTGTTGATCAGTTTTAAGAGCTTAGGGTATTCATATTTGAAGTTTAAATTGTATTAGCCAATTTTGGAAAGTCCCGGGTCCTCCTAGGTATTAAGCTAAGGGTCCAAAAAGTCACTATGGGGAAAAGGCTAAGTCTGGATTTTCTATCACCTTAGGAAAATACTAGACCTTAATACGAGTAGTTAGACAGGTAGTAGGCTGAAATCGGAGTT
>NW_021319548.1:19328-46619 GCF_001605985.2 Dendrobium catenatum | reverse complement strand
CGGGAATTTCACTACAAACTATAGCTCTCCTTTTTCCCCCCTCAGCAAGGCGGAGAATCCCTTACAAGACTCACTTTCACCAACCCGGCATGGCGGAGTGCCAAGCGCTCTTCTCACCCTCCTGGCGACGGCAGCGTACCTTATCATTTTTCTCCCTTCTGGAGAATGCAGAATACCTTCGAGGTCACGAATATAAAAGAGTCTCCCCCTTAGAGAGCCTCACACAAGTTCTTCTCAGGCCATAGGAAGAGCAAGATGCAACAAGAACGGAGAAACCGTGTGATCTCCCTCACACTTCTTCTCCCTCACCAAGCTCACCCACTTCTTTATCTCTCAACCTTAAAAACTTCTCAAGAGCTCTCTCCCAAGGATTCCCTCTCTAATCACGTTCTCCTCTCTCTGTCACACACCCAAAAAACATAATAATTTTGACACATAAAATGGGCTCCAAAATCTCTGAAATTTTTTAAAGTTACCGTTACAATCATACAGTACAATTTCACATTGTATAGTATGATATGTATAACAATCTTCGTCCTTGTACGAATGTTTACAAACTGTTCAAAATAAATCGTTCAGTACGATTAAATATCGTATCATACAAACCTCCACTCTTCTGTTCGTACAGGACAATAGCTGGGATGATCAAAACTTGTCTTTGTACATCATAGGACACGTTCAACATCGTACAATATGATTGGAACAAATGAATGGATCATCCAGGACGATGTCTGGGATGATTAAAACTCGTCTCTATTCATCATATAGTACGAACAGGTTCGTACAGTATGATGACCAATCAGTGATTAAGCCTTGATGAATTCAACTAATCATGGGTTATATTAAGTAAATATTTAAAATAAATTATACAGTATGAATAACGTCATACAGTATGAACGGCTGGTAAAACTTAAACAAATCTGACGGCTAGGGTTTTGGATTAGTAACACATCATATAGTACAATACAAATCGTACAGAACAATATGTTCACAAAAATATGTTTTAAACGGATCAAATCGTACAGTACGATATAAAGTCGTACAGTACAATCAACAGAAAAAGAAATCTTCATTTTTGTTTCTTTTAAAAAAAAAACCCTCTCCCCCTGTGTGTGTGTGTGGTTGCTCAGACTTACATACAGTTTGTGGCCAGACTCAAGCAAAGAAAAAAACTAAAATAAATAGAAAATTACATTGTTTCAGACTCACACTCTTATTCTACCCAGTCTTGAGTCTTTCTGTTGTCCTGAGTAGCTTGTGATCTTCCTGAAATGTTAGTACTCACAGACAATAGCATAAATCAAAGGATATTCAATGAATAGATGTTAAGATGACATTATTTGTCATCATCAAAAGCTCAAACTAGGGGGTCATGGATTGCAATAATCTTTCCCTTTTTGATGATGTCAAATAATATTTATTATAGGCAAGTTTGAATGGCATTTTTTTTTCATTTAGACATAAAGAAAAAAAAAATACAATACAAAATAGAAAAAAAAAGGAATGCATACTATTGAATCATAAGGAAACATAAGGAAACATAAGCATGAGCAAACTACATCAAACTTCTCCCCCTTTTGACAGCACCAAAAAGAGGAGCAAACAACACAAAAAAATACAACACAGATACACTTCAAAGGGAAGGATCCTGATCACTTGGAGGTGGAAGTGGGTGAAGTGTTTTTTTTTTTTTTTTTTTTTTTTTTTTTTTTTTGTTTATGCAATTAATGTCTATGACACCTAGTACTACGTCCTCAAGGTGCTAAAGGTGTCGAATGCTAGTGGTTTTGTGAATATGTTAGCGAATTGATCTCCTGTAGCGAAGTGATGCAATTTTATATCTCCCTTAGAGACATGATCTCTTATGAAATGGTGTCTAATGTCTATGTGTTTCATTCGAGAGTGCTGAATTGGGTTCTTAGAGATGCAAATTGCACTTGTGTTGTCACACATGATTGAGATGGTTCCAATAGGTAGGCCAAGATAAAGAATTTATTGTTTTAACCATAGTACTTATGCAACGCAACTTCCTACTGCAATATATTCTACCTCGGCAGTGGAAAGGGATACTAAGTTTTGCTTCCTACTGTACCAAGAAACTAGTGAATCCTATGAATTGGCAGGTACTAGAGGTACTTTTTCTATCTATCCTAAATCCTGCAAAATCAGAATCTGAGTACCCTAAGATTTCAAAGGAAGTGCTATGCCTAGAATATCAAATTCCTAAGTTCGGGTGCCTAGTAGATATTTAAGGATTCTCTTGATCGCAGTTAAGTGAGACTCTTTAGGATCGGCTTGAAAACGGGCACAGAGGCACACACTAAACATTATGTCTGATATACTGGCAGTCAGGTAGAGAAGGGATCCAATCATTCCTCTATATTTTTTCCGATCTACTGATTTTCCATTAGGATCCTTGTCTAATTGAATTGTTAAGCTCATTGGAGTGTTCATGGGCTTAGCACTATCCATTTCATATTTTTTCAAAACATCCTTAATATAATTCATTTGGCTAAGGAATGTTCTATTATCCATTTGTTTTACACTAAAATCAAGTAAATAGTTAAGTTATCCCATCATGCTCATTTCAAACTCATTACTCATTATTTTTGAGAATTTATCACACATATTTTTATCCGGAGATCCAAACAAGATTTTATCCACATAGATTTGAACAATGAGAATTTTATTTTTAATCTTTTGTAAAAAGAGTGTAGTATCTACACTACCCTTTCAAATCTTCTATCCAATAGGAATGAGCTAAGTCTTTTGTACCAGGCTCTAGGTGCTTGCTTTAATCCATAATGTGTCTTTTTTTAATTTGAATACATGATTTGGAAATTGTGAACTTTCAAATCTGGGGGGTTGCTTAACATAGACATCTTCCTTAATTACCCCATTCAAAAAAGCACTCTTTGCATCCATTTGATATAGTTTGAAGTTCTTAAAGCAAACAAAGGCTAAAATCACTCTTATGGCTTCTAGTCTAGCAACAGGGGCATAGGTTTCTTCAAAATATACTCCCTCAATTTGGTTGTACCCCTTAGCTACGAATCTGTCTTTATTTCTTATTATTATTCCTGAATCATTCACCTTATTTTCGAAGACCCATTTTGTTCCAACAATACTTTGTTCTTTTGGTCTCTTGACTAACTCCCAAACATCATTCCTAGTGAATTGGTTCAGCTCTTCTTGCATTGCTAGAATCCAGAATTCATCTCCTAAGGCTTGATCTATACTTGTAGGTTCTATCATAGAAATGAATGCTAAATGACTAACCTCTTTCCTAAGTCCATGCCTAATTCTTACACCTTCTAAAGGGTCTCCTAAAATTAACTCTTTAGGATGACTAAAGGAATATCTCCATTCTCTAGGCAAATCTTCCTGAGGTTCTACCCTTTCTCCTAATGTCATATTCTCTACTCTTTGAATTGCCTCTATTTTATCATCTTCAATTTTATATTCAGAGGGCTTATCTGATTCATCAAAGACTACATGGGTGGACTCCTCTACTACAAGGGTTCTCTTATTAAAGATTCTATAGGCCTTACCTATATATGAATAACCTAAGAAGACACCCTAATCAGACTTGGGATCGAATTTTCCTAAGAGAAGTTTGCCATTAATCAGTATGAAGCACTTGCACCCAAAGACATGTAAGTGTGAAAGATTCGGTGTCCTACCTTAACAAGTTCATAAGGAGTTTTATTCAGCTTAGATATAATGTTTACCCTATTTAAAATATAACACACTGTGTTGACTACTTCTGCCCAAAAGTATCTAGGAAGGGTGTACTCCGCTAACATTGCCCTAGCAGCTTCTACCAAGGTTCTATTCTTCCTTTCTGCTATACCATTTTGTTGAGGTGTTTTAGGAGCTGAGAAATTATGTTCTATTCCTATCTCTTGAAAAAATGATTCAAAATTTTCATTTTAAAACTCTCCTCCATGATCGCTATGGATTGTTGAGATTTCACAACCTAATTTTTGTTGAATCCATATGGAGAATACTTTAAATTCCTCAAACGACTCTTTTTTATGTGCTAGGAATCTTACCCAGGTGAATCTAGTGGAGTCGTCTTCAATCACAAATCCATAGTTTTTCCCTTCTAGGCTAGCTATGCTAACGGGTCCAAATAAGTCCATGTATAGGATTTCTAATGGTCTAGAGGTGATCACATCTTTAATTGAATGAAAGGATGATTTCACTTATTTTCCTAGTTGGCAAGAATTACATAAGTGATCCTTAGTAAAGTCTAACTTAGGTACTGAAAGTTCGTTAGGGATGTTAGGCCCTATGAACTAGCCCAAGGCTAATTAAAAGAAAGAGGTGAATTTGTATTTCAAGAAATCTTTAAACCAAAGACAACAAACCAAAATCACCATAAAGAAATCAACGATGCAGAAATTAAATGTGGAAGTAATAAAGGAAAGAACACACTAGATTTATAGTGGTTTGGTCAAAACTTGACCTACGTCCACTCCTTGGAGGCACCCTCCAAGTATTGCACTACAAAAGTGTCTCTCCTTTAGCCCCCACAGCTAGGCGGAGAAGCCCTTACAAAATAACTTCCACCTTCCCCAATGCGACGGAGTCGTTGGGTCCTTTGACACCAAAGAGATCTTCTTTTTTGGTGAACTTCCCTCAAGACAAGCCTTGAATCCGACGGTATTAAGGTGCAAGCCTGCTGGAGCAACCATGTGGAATCCCCCTCCACACTCCCTTGAGTCCCCCCTCACAGGATCTTCTCTCTGTCAGACTTCACCCGTTCCTCACTCCCTTTCAAGCTCTCTCTTCAAGTCCCCAAAAGAATGAAGCTACAATGGCTGCCAAAGACACTTACCAAGTGCCTTGCTAAAGCTTAAATAGAAGATCTCAAAATGAGCTCATTAATGCAAGTTGCCGGCTTTATCGTCCTGTATGATTAGTACAATTTAAGCCCAATCAGCCGGGACGATTTGAGACGATCATAAGAAATTTGTTTATATCATCCCAGACTATATATATATCATCCTGGACAATCAGTATAAATCATGGAATATCTTCCTGAACATTATCCTGAAAATGAGCTGTCCGATATCCAATCGTCCAGCATATTGTCCCGTATCATCCAACGTATTGTCCAGGACGATCCTGCGATCGTCCAGGACGATTTAATCGAATCATTCAGCCTTTAATGCTTTCCAAAGATATCAGATCAATTTAGGCATTATTGAGTTAGATCGTCTAGGATGATATGGATATCGTCCTAGCCAATTTCCTAAAATAAAGAATATATAAATTGATCATTGCGGTTGATTCTTTCTTAATTGAGCCTCTCGTCCTGGCCGATACAAGTATCATCCAGGTCGATCAGCTTATGATGCCTGCCTTAATGAGGATCCTTAATTATGGTTTCTGCTTTTGGACCGATCGTCCAGGATGATATAAATATCGTCCCGGATAATGTTACCAAAAATAGAAAGCTTTAGGAAACAACAAAAAATCTTCCAAGTTACAAAACATCATGAGCCACACCAAAAAAATACAATAGCCTCAAGAAAGGAAAAATGGTACAAACTGACTCAGACCTAGTCTACCAAATATTGAGCTGGTTCCAGATTATAGTCTGATCATTTGGACCTGAAATGTCAGTAGATAAAGTAGTCATAGAGGAATAAGAGTGTTTGCTAGCATCAAAATCATAGACCATGAAAATAGATCCGCAACATGTATGCCTCTAACTAGGTTTTTCTGAGTAATGTTTCTAATTATTTTCATACTAGCATGGCATAGTCTCCTATGCCATAGCCTTGAGTCATCTACTGATATTTTTAAGCAAAAAGAATTTGAACTGTCAATGCAATCAAGGTCTAACAAGTAAATATTGTTCATTTATTTTCCTTCTAAATAAGTTTGTCATTTAAACTAATCAGGCATTTGTCATATAGAAATTTAATGTCAAAATCTTTATCACATAATTGACTAATGCTAAGTCAATTAGGCTTCAAACAATCAACTAATAAAATATTTTTAATTAAAAAATTCTTAGCATTACCAATAATACCTGAGCCTATCATTTTTAATGTTACTTTGCCTCTAGTTTTGGTCTCTAGTACAATGAATTTCTTCATATCTCCAATCATGTGTCACGAGCAGCCACTATCTAGGTATCACATGCTCTCACTAGGTCTTTTGTGAGAGCATCCCTATAATTTCATTCAAGGGTTAGATTTGGGAACCCAAGTGATTTTGGGTTCCTCCTTATTCTTGTATGAATGAGATGTATGCATGCTATGCTGTGATGGATGCAATTGTGATCTCCATACTAGGTGTGTCCTACGGTGTATTGTCCATGTGTGGGCTATGTTACCTAGCATGCCACATGAGAAGCACCTAACACCGGGAAATGAGTTCACTAACCTATATGGGTGGTGATGCCTCTTCCTAAAGTTGTGTGATGCATGCTGTGTTGGGGGTTTGCTAGACTTGGCTAATACGAGTGATGCATTTTCTTTTTCTAGTTCTTTGATTTTTTCTTTAAAAGTGTTATTTTGATATGTCAATCCATGAACTTCTATTTTTAACAAATGCTCGTTGTGATCTACTTCTAATGTAAGTTTGTCTAATCTATCAAAAGCCTCTTCTAGTTTAACATGCATGCTTTTCAAGCATTCATATGTTTATGTTAGTTCAATATGCTTCTTATTTAATATATCATACTAATCAGGACGTAGCATATGATCTCTATCTAAATCATAATTTCTTTAACTAAGTTAGCATGCTCAGTTTATAAAATACTAAACTCAATATTAAGACTAGCATGCATCTTTTTCAATTTCCTATATGAGTCATGAATTTTTTTAGAAATAAGTAATAAATCTTCATATGAAAGTTGACATACCTCATCTTGATCCGATTGATCAAGATTATAGCCATTAGACACAAATTTGTTACCTCCTCATCTGCTTCTTCTTCTGACAATTCTGAGGCAAAGTCGGCCCAAAAAGCTTTTTGTGTCTTCATTTTTCCTTTCTTGTGGTTGGCTTTGTCCTCGATTTTTTCCTTAGCAGGTTGGCTCCTTAGGTTGGGGCAATCAGCTCAAAGGTAACCTGGCTTTCTGCACTCAAAACAGATTATATCATATGAAACTTTATTAACCCTTGAGCTTTTACCTTTATTTTAGCTATTCTGATAATGCCTTTATTTTCTTTTCAAAAAGTTCTTGAACTGTCGGGTCATCAATGCTATATCATCTTCTTCCTCCCCTATAGAGCTTTTGATGATGAAAAATAATATCGTCTTAACATCTATTCATTAAATATCCTTTGATTTATGCTATTTGTGAGTACTAATATTTCAGGAAGATCACAAAGCTACTTAGGACAACAGGAAGACTTAAGACCAGGTAGAATAGGAGTGTGAGTTTGAAATAATATAATTTTCTATTTATTTTAGTTTTTTCCTTTGCTTAAGTCTGGTCACAAACTGTATGTAAGTCTGAGCAACCACACACACATAGGGGGAGAGGGTTTTTTTAAAAAAGAAATAAAAATGAAACTTTTTCTGTTGATCGTATTATACGACTTTATATTATACTATACGATATGATCTATTTAAAATATATTTTTGTGAATAGATCATACCGTACAATTTGTATTGTACTATACGATGTGTTACTAATTCAAAACCCTAGCCACCGGATTTATTTAAGTAAGTTTTACCAACCATTAGTACTGTACGATGTAATTCATACTGTGTGATTTATTTCAAATACTTACTTAATATAACCCGTGATTAGTAAAATAAATCAATGTTTAATCGTTGATTGGTCATCATACTATACGAACCTGTTCATACTATATGATGAATAGAGGCGAATTTTAATCATCCCAGACATCATCCTGAACGATCCATTGATTTGTTCTAATCATATTGTACGATGTTGATCGTACCCTATGATGTACAGAGACGAGTTTTGATCATCCCGGCTATCATCCTATACGAACAGAAGAGTGGAGGTTCGTGCGGTATGATATTTTATCGTACTGTATGATTTATTTTGAACTGTTCGTAAACCTTTGTACTAGGATGAAGATTGTTATATATATCATACTGTACAAAGTGAAATCGTACTGTACGATTGTAACGACTACTTTGAAAATTTTTAGAGATTTTGGAGTCCATTTTATGTATCAAAATTATTATGTTTTTGGTGGTGTGACAGAGAGAGGAGAACGTGGTTAGAGAGGAAATTCTTGGGAGAGATCTCTTGAGAAGTTTTTAGGGTTGAGAGAGGAAGGAGACAGTGAGCTTAGTGAGGGAGAAGAAGTGTGAGGGAGATCACACTATTACTCCGTTCTTACTGCATCTTGCTCCTCCTGTGGCTAGAGAAGAACTTGTGGGAGGCTCTTTGAGGGGGAGACTCTTCTACATCTGTGCAAGGTACTCTGCCTTCTATAGGAGGGAGAAAAATGAGAAGATACACTACCACCACTAAAAGGGTGAGAAGAGCGCTTGGCACTCCGCCACGCCGAGTTGGTAAAAGTGAGTCTTGTAAGGGCTTCTCCACCTCGCAACGAGGCAAAAGGATAGCTATAATTTTGTAGTGAAATTCCCAGAGTGGAGGACTCAGGGGAGTGGACGTAGGTCATGGTTTGACTGAACCACTATAAAATTACGGTGTGCTTTTTCCTTATCACTTTTTATTCTTGCTAGCACTTTATTTTCCTTATATTTACTTGGTGATAATTATGAGAGAAAAAAAATTCGATTTTGCATGTTGAGTTCAATCAATTGCTTTCGCATTAGTTAAAGTTTTCTTGTTAAAGTTTTAAAAGAAAAATACTCAAAAATATTAGAACTCTTATTTAAGATTTTAAATTATTGCAACAAATTTTCACAATTCACCTCCCCCCTCTTATTAATCTAGTAATTTCAAATTGTATCAGAGCAGCTTTCAAAAATAGTGTTTTAGAAAATCTTGAAAAAAGATCATGTCGCATTTTGGTAATCGTAACACTGCGAAGAGTTATTCAATAACCCGTCCACCACTTTTTGATAATATCCCATTTAATTTCTGAAAAATTAGAATATCTACCTTTTTGTTATCTATTGATTACCGTATGTGGATGTTAGTCAATGATGGATACGTTGCACCTTTTAAAACTGTGAATGGAGTGAAAACTCAAGTGTCCTTTAATGAATGAAGCAATTAGAATAGAGAATTAGCTCAATTAAATGCGAAGTGCTTAAATTATTATTTTTTTTTGTGCATTAAAGTTTGAGGATTATATGAGAGTTTCTACTTGTGCTACTGGTAAGGAGATTTAGGATAGACTGTGCATCACGTACGAAGGAACTAGTGAAGTTAAACATTCTAGGCTTAACATTCTGTTGCATGATTAAGAACTCTTCCGTATGAAACCTAGTGAAATAATATAGGTTAATAAGATTCTTAGATGCTTACCTAGTTCATATGATGCTAAAATTACTGCCATCACTGAATCTATAGATCTTAGCGTTAATTCTATTGATAATCTGCTTGGTTCACTCATTACATACGAGCAAGGAGTGAGCCAAAGGCAAAGTGATGCAGGTGAAAAGAAGGAGCAAACGCTGGCATTAAAATCAAACAATTCAGAAAGTAAAAGCTCAAACTAAGGGTCATGGATTGCAAAATCACACACATTTTGTTAATAACTTTTAATTTAATATATAATCTACCATATTTAGTTAGCTAGTCATAGGTTAGTGCACTGATGAAGCCTTGGCCTTATGGGCCAAGACTTGCCCCCCTCCTATGAGCCCCCTTATGGTCATCTTAGGCCTGTAGCGTAGGCCCACCTACTTATGCTATATGCATCGCAATTTTCCAACACAAAATGGGCACCATTAATATGATTTTCTATTTTGGTGTGTTGTGGGTACCTTGCCTGGAGGATATCTTTGGTGTGTTTATTTTTTTTTCCTGTACTCTGGAGATTATGCATGTATCTTTATACACTTTACTTCACATTGCATCTTACTTACATATATACATTACATCAGCATTGCTCAAGTAAAAAAAAATGTCAAAGTAGATTGTATCTAGGTTGCTTATAAAATTGAAGATTCAATATAGAATGTATCTAGGATATCATGTAAAGTATTCATCATATTTATAAATGTTTTAGTTTCAAAAACTTGAAAACGGTTAAATGTGATTTTTTGTGCACATGTATAGGGCTCCAAAACATAATACTTCCTTTTTTGGAAGATGTTCTCTTTTGAAATTATATACTATGGATGTAGAATCATAAGATAACAAATAATCATAATTAAGTCTATTCCATTTATAGGTGTAGAAATCCAAGTATGTTTTTATAGAGCTTAGCCTCCTTATCTTTCAACAGACATAAGAATTCTTTTATTTATGTATCTATTTCATGCATCATATATCGCGCTAGGTAGATTCATTTACATATTATAGAGTCTTTGATTTAAACTTCTGAACTATAAATCCTTGATTCTCTAGAATAGAGTCTTCTATCTTGTATACATGTAAGGCGATTGATTGTGTTTAGGATGTTAGCTAGCAGCTCACTCCAAATAAGCATAAGCCTATATTGTACATCCTTAGTGTGTCTCTTTTCACTTCTAATGATTTTTGAACCTATCATTTCTCTTAGGATAGTGAATTTTATCTTTGATCTTTTAAACTCAAAATTTTAATCATATCATTCTTCATTTAAAAAAGAATAATCATCATTAAAGAAAACGAAAAGAGACTCTTTGGAATAGAACTTAAAAACTTTTTTTGTGTACTAAATTAAGAAAAGAATAATACAACATCCTTAATTGAGAGTTTTCTTAGGCTGAGGCATAATATGTAATTAACCATGGGGGCTTGCGCCCATAGAAAACAAATCCCCACATCAAATAAATCCCATTCGAGCTGATGTATCGGATGGGAAAAATCTCGCGACTTTAATTAGGTTATATATATTATTATCCATTGAGATGTGTAGGTGAAAATCAATATCCTCTATGGTTAATCGTATATATAATCTCATTTGATCTTCCATTGGCCTGCTTGCATAAAGTAAAAAGGCCTATGATCATTTTTTCCTACGGGATAATACGGTCGTACTCTACAAGAAAAATCCTTTAGGAGACCCACAAATTTCTTCTTAAGTGGGAACACCATGGTTAGGTATAATCTCTGCAACTTGTAAAAAGTCATCTAATTATATATCAAAACTATTCCACATTTTATTAATAGCTTTTAATTTAATATATATTATAGCATGTTTAGTTAACTGGCTATAAGTTAGTGCACTAACAAAGTCTCGGTCTTGTGGGCCAAGGCTTACCCCCCTTCTATGAGCCCTAGAGACCCATATGGTCATCTTAGGCCTGTAGTGCATGCACACCTACTTGTGCTATTTGCATCACAATTTTTCCACACAAAGTGGGCACCATTAGGATGTTTCTTTCTTTTTTTTTTTTGATTTTGGGTATGATATAACCCCCCCCCCCCCCCCCCCCCTCCCTGTACGAGCTGCCTCGCTCCGCTCATAATGTGATGCGTGTATCTTGCCTGGAGGGTATTCTTGATGTGTTTATTTATTTTTTTATGTACTCTGGATGACGTAGATGCATCTTTATACACTTTAATTCATAGTGCACCTTGCTTACATACATGCATTACATCAGCATTGCTCAAGTAAAAAAAAAGACAAAGTAAAATGTATCTAGGTTGCTTGTAAAATTGAAGATTCAATGTAGAATGTATCTTGGATATCATGTAAAGTATTCCTCATATTTATAAATGTTTTAGTTTCAAAAACTTGTAAAAGGTTAAATGTAAAGTTATTGCTAGAATACAAAACAATGTGAGAGTTTTCTAATTTGAGGAGAGGAATTTACATTGAATAACAATAAGAAACATGCCCTTTTCTCTTATTATAAATGAGAAACTTGGCTTCTTTAGTTCTCCAATGCTTTGAGCAAATTGTCCATTATTTCCTTTCCTTTTCATTACATCCATGGATTATTTTTCTTATACTATGGAGAAATTTATAGGAATTGGATACTCCAATGCTTTGGAAATTGCTGAAATTTTTTCATTTTTTTGACTCATTGATAAAAAGAGGTTTGTATTTTGTGCAATTTAGCTATAATGTTCTCACTCATTTTAATCTCTACAAAATAACACAATCTTTGTTGTCATAAATTCTATTTAATAGGATTTTCCAAACTTCTTTATTCATTTCTCTTATCTTTGCTATAATGAATTTATAGCATATTTAATTTTGGAGTTGTTGACAAACTGCATTGGGATGTCAAGCCTACATTCTCCATATCTAATCCTAAGCAAGCCATTTTTCTAACACTTGCAATGCTGATTTGGCTAAATTCATTTTGTTCAAAAGTTGCTAACTACTAAAGTTCAAATGGTAGTTCTTATATGCTTAATCACCTTATATGTTGGGAACATAATGGAAAACTTCGTAGCAATGCTTAATCTCACCTTATATTCTTAGTTAGAATCGGATTATGAACCATGTTAGTTTTAAATATCCTAACTAGAGGCTGAGAATTAATAGAACATGGCAGGGCAAATGGTGCAAACATCTGGTTATCCATTTTTGTTTCTCACTTGCTATAGCAGTATCAAAATTTAAAATAAATTAAAACAAAAACATCAAAATTAATGAATAAGTCATTAAATTAATAATTAATTAAAATAAAGTTATTAAATCAATATTTAATTAAATAGTAATTTAATAACTTATTTTAATTATTTAATTAAGAAAAATAAGTGTTATTAAATTAATATTTAACTTATTTTAATTAATTTAGTAATTTAATAACTTATTTTAATTAAGATAAGTTATAAAATTAATAATTAATTAAAATAAGTATTAAGTTAATAATTAATTAAAATAAATTATTAAATTAGTAATTAATTAAAATGAGCTATAAAATTATTAATTATTTAAATTATGAAAATATATTTTTTAAAAAATTATTAAAGTCCGTTGGAAAGCAGTCGGAAAGTCCGCCCGAAAATCCGTCAAAAAATCTGCAAAAAAATAGGTCGGAAATATTTCATTGTTATCCTTATGAAATCCTCTGGAAATCAGTCTGCCCGAAAAACCGCCGGTAATACAAACAATTTTCCTTTAGTGCTATCATCTGCACAATTTTTCTGCCTCCTTTTATGTCCGCTGGTAGTTTTGTGGCCACATGCAGTATCCTTTTAGCACTCTATATAGAAGCTAAGCTTTTGTGAAAGCTTTGGTCTATCAGCTTCGTCGTTACCAGTATGAGGTGGGCTATAATCATTGATGGATACTGCACTTCACGAGAACATTATGCATGCTGAGCAGCCATTTCTATATCTCCCATGTTTTATTTCTGTATCTACTAACCTGCTTTTCTTCTCTACCGTTTAACCTCTTTTCATTTAATAGGAATATTGAGTCAAGGATCTCAACTTTCAGATAAGAAAAAAGACGTGGAAGTTCTGGCTTGCAGAGCCGCAGCCAAGCATGAGCTTCAACGACAGCCCTCTCGGCAGGGCAACCCCAAGTCCCCAACCAACCACAAAGCATGCATATTGAATCAAAACTCCTCACGCAATACGGCATCTTTATTTCTGCAATGCCGTCCTCTTACGGCATTTTACGCCATTACTGTCGATCAAATCTTTCTTTTCGGCTTCTTTGCCATCAACTGCTAACATATTCTGAGCATGCTGAGATTTCAGCTTGAGTTCATTTCTGCAACATATCACGTTATCTGGTTTGGTTTTTCTCTGACGATAAGTACAGATAAAGTTGCTCATTAATATCTGTCATTTTCATTAAGAAAAAGTAGCCTAAGTGCAATGTTCTGAATTAATATGTACAAATGTATAGCCCATATAGCACAAGATTTTTTTTTAGACATTTAGGTCAATTAAAGCAAACTCAGATACCATCATATACGTAAGCTTCAAATGCAAGACCTCTTGGTTGAAAGCTATCACAGTAAAATCTGCTATTACCGTTGGACATTCCGGTGGATTTCCATGCGTCAGAAGAAGCGGCGAACTAGCAAATGATATTTCGTCGGTAACTTTATGATACAATACGACGAAATTTATTAATATTTCCTGCATATACATTATGCCGGTATTTCCGTTGGAGAATATGTTGGTTTTATCCTACGCTAATAGTCCGACAGAATAGAGCAGCGGATAATACGCCGGTAATTCCGGTGCAACATTTTTGCTAGAAATACCGGCGGATTAAATGCCAGTATCCATCCAATGAAAACGACAAGCAACCTTCATTTTTTTTGCTGGAATTGCGCCGGAAAATTTGCCGGAAATATAACGGAAAAATAATTTTTCCGACGGATTTCCCTTGTTAACTGCAGATTTCATCCGCCAATAACCAGTCATTTTCCTATAATGTAGTTAAAGCTCCTAAAAAATCAATATGAGGTGTGTCAGTGTGTCATATAGCATAAGATTTATATCTGCAGATTTTAATATAATAAATGTTGGAGTAGAGTGAAGTGTTTTCAACTAAATTTAATGCAGCACTGAAAGAATTTAATGTTTTCAGTAAGTTAAATCATTGTAACTTGTTCTATACGATTGAAGTTCTATTCATGAATGAGGAGATGTGGCATTTAAATGGTCAAATCAGTTTACAAACTTGAATGAAAAAAGAAGTTAGGAATATAAATTCTATTAGAATATTGAGGTTGATAATTATTAAATATACTTTAATTACTATAATAAAATAATATTTTTGTAGCAATCCCACCGGACTTAGTTGGGTTGGTGGGCGAGACCCGACCCATGTTCGATTCTTCTCTCATGCGATGCGACTCCTTAAGTGAGAAGAAAATAAGTGTGTGGTCTGACACCTATAGGCTAGGGTTGGTTGACACAAAGCCAGCCGAGGGATTAGTTACTCCGCCAAGTACCTCCTCTACAGGGGTGGCAGCAGGAAGATACCCCGTTCCAAAAAAAATATTTTTGTCGCACTTAACATAGGCTACATACAACAGTGGGTTTAAAGTATATAATAATACGTCGTAGTAAGAGAGAACATTATAGATAGGGACAATATTAACTTTTAAAGTAGGAAAGGTATCCAGTTCCATGCTCATAAGCACAAACAATAGTAGTGAACATCATAATTAACTATATATCACTAACTATGAAAGGGATCAAAAAGTTTCTCAAAGAACTACACACAATACTAATATGATCTTTTTGGTTCCTTCTATTTACAAACAGTTACATTATAACAAAATAATTTGGTTGTGTTTGAATGTTGGGAATTTTGGCCATTTAAATGCTGAAATGTATTGTTGAAGATTCATAAACAATCGATAATTTTTTTTTTTTGAATTTATTTCATTTTCCTTATTTCCCTTCTATCCATAAAGGGTCATTATTTTATTATTCTTATATTGTAGTTCTAGTACCAATATATAAGCATTAACTGATTAAAAAACTTAAAATATGCATAAAATGAGTCACATAATAAGAGAGCTCTTGCCTAGTTGTTCATTACTATAAAAGCAATTGAGTTCAAAATCAAAAATTCCAATAAGAGGGCTCTTTCTCCTAAAATGTTGGCCCCTAGAAGAATGTCCATTGCTTCCCTATCAATAATAAGTTACCTATGAAGTGATAGCATTCAAATAACAAGAGTTAAAATTAGAACTTGAAATCTTACATATAATTTGTGAGGTTCATGGAGATGGAAAATACTTTTGAAATTATTGTATAAAATCTCTCATCTTAGATCATAATAAGTGAAAATCTCTTACAATCTTAGATCATAATGAGTACACCTCATCTTTCGGTCTTGCAACTCCAGCAAAAGTATTTCTACTACTACTAGTGGCTTTGGTGGTGCTACTATGAGATAACTATCAAGTTCGAGTGACCCCAAACTCTTGTGTTTGACTTCTTAATGCTCAAGTCTCATAACAAGATTGAACACCCTCTAATTAGCCTCCATATTTCCATTATTTGGTGTAAGCACTTCATGAGTAGGAAGATTGCAAGCTTGTATCTATGTTAAAAGAGATTAAGTTAAATCAAATTATGCAATGCATGATAATTATTTTTTAACTATTGAAAAAAATTATATTGATATTACTTATCTCAGCTTAGCATCCTCAGATGAACAAGAGCCAACTTTATGTATTATATTGATCTTTCACAATTACAATTTATGCTTAATCACCTACAATAAGAAATTGAATTATTAAATAATTACTAATCAACTATGAATAAAGATGTACATGATCTTAACCATTTCTTTTTTTTCTATGTACAAAACTCACATGACCTATTTGTGAGGACAGACTATTTTTTTGAATTGATGGTATTTTTTACATCCCTTTGTTTGGGTATACACTAAAGATTATTTTAACATTCTTTTTTAATACACTAAGATTTAACTTCATTGTGACATTGACATGTTCTTCTAATTGTGACATCTGGCTTACTATCTAACACCATTATGATGCATTAATAGTAGTTGGGATAAACTCCATAATTTCTTCAATTAGTTTATTGTCCTAATGCTCAGATTAAAACTAGCCTTATGATTTTGTCACTTAACATAAAGGGATTGAAGAATCCAGTGATATACATATCTAGAGAACTAAAAAATTATCTATAATTTAAAATACATATGAATTATTAATATTATTTAATAATATCAAAAATTAGCATGGTGCTAATATAAGGAAGAGCATGGTGCTAATATGATCTCTCATAATGATACCCAAAAATGATCCCAAGAGAGTGGATTCCATATATTGTAGGGGACAAAATTCTCATTCACCTCAATATGCAATTATGTTTGGTACAAAAAAGTAGACTTGTTGTTTTATGGCTCTCTTCTGTTTGCATTAAATAGAGAAGATGTTATAACTAAAAAATTTTAAAAAGATATTTTTATCTATAACAGTCAAAAAATTATTTTATGGGTCATTATAAGTTTAAATCACAAATCATCTTCACCATAACATATATATTATTGTGCTTTAGTTTAATTAATTTTTTATAATATTTTGACAGTGGTGCAATTCCTTAAGAAATTGACATATATAGGTACAAATAGGTTTTCTAGGATCTTTAAGTGTCCGTTTTACAAATCGATTTCACCCGAACATTTCAGACATGCTTAACTAACTTTTGAATAATTTTTCATAATTTTAAGTCTCCAGATGTATAGATATAAAAAATTTATATGATCTTTATATTTAAATGACATAATTATCATTTTACCCTTAAAATATGTAATAAATTTTATCATTAAAAAAAAAAAACCCATTACCACTTATAAGTTTCAGTTTCTCATTTGCAGAGAATAGATTTGGGAAAATTGAGAAAAAAAGAGAAAAGAAAGAAGATGAAAAGCTAGGATTTTCCCATTTGCGTATAGCAGTTTTTGTATGTCAGTCCATTTGAGAAATGTGCACGTCTAATAGTAGGTTACGTTTTGCCTATTTTAGCTTTTAATAATTTGGTGTTTTAAGGATTTTTCTGATCAAATTTGTAATTTCATTATCAAAAAGAGAGGATAAATTTATTTTGGTAAAATATTCACATTGTGAATTTGTATATATTATAGTGATTCGGATTATGAACATTTTTAATATATTATAAAAATTTTTCATCGAATGGTTTTGAAAAGAAATAAATTTTGCTTATTCAAAAATTTATTTTAACATCCAAAAATAGTTCAATTAAAATTTCAAAATAATATTTTACACAATCTCTAATAATTTGGTATTTTGAAATAGTGAATTTTTGCTCAGTAATATTTATGTTATCTATCATTAAGGCATTTAAGCAATTTTTTAATTCAATCTAACTATTCTTTAATTAATGAAATGCATCACAAAATTTGAAAGAAATGTGATATGATGTGATTGATGTTATGCCGGCTATAGTGGGCAACCAAGGTGGGATTATATTATGCCAATGCTAATGGGTGGCTGAGGTAGGATTTTATTATGTCAGTGCTAATGGACGATCGAGGTGGGATCTTATTATGCCTAAGCTAGTGGGCTATGGAGATGGGATTTTATTATGTTGATGCTAGTGGGCGATTTAGGTGAATATTTACTTATAATTCATTTGGTTTCAATTTCAGCTTTTATTTTAGTTTTAATTTCAATTTTTTTTGTATAATACTTCAACTTATTTTATAACAAAGTATTTTCAATTTTATTTTGGTTTCAATTATTGATTTATATTTTAAATTATGATAGCCTACTGAGCCTTATTAGCTTACTCCTACTTTTGCTTTCATTTTCAGGTCGGGGTAAGGGTAAGGAGCAAGATGAGTAGTTTGAATAGCAGGCTCTGATCTGTGCTTGTAGGTATGCCTTTTGGTTTAATTAGTTTTATTTTGTAGGTTTGATATTTATTTCGTTATATTATCTTTTACAAGTTATGTTATAGATACCTAAGATTGTATGTATTTTGGATGATATATAAAAAAATTATTTTGATATTTATTCTTACGCTTTTTATTTATATCCAATAGTGGCTATGTGGTCTGTTTAAATTAGATGTTTGTTTTAGTACTTCTCTAATGGGATCTTAAGATTTGAGTCTTGCCATAATCAGACATGGTATTCCTTGCATAATTTTGGGTCATATCTAGTCGGGTCGTGATAAGCTTTTTGGTATCATAGTAAGATTGGAGAAATGAATCATAATAGAGAAATTGGATTCAATTTGTAGAAGATATGTGAGATGCTTTTGGGTAGATTTGGGCCCTAATTTATTTTATTTCATACATATATATTTCATTCCACCGTGTTCAGTGTTTTTGTGATGGCTGATCAACCCCAGCCAGATCTAGATATAACTAATCGTTATAACTCTAGTCAGGTAACTCAGGTTCAGGGTTATGCTTTTGTGATCAATTATGAGGCAATTTGTCATATTGTAGGTATAATTGCACATATGGTAGGAGAGGCTCATATAAGAATTTTAGGTGCCCATCCTAATGATATAGACATATATTTGCATAATTTCATAAGATCATAGTCTCTTATATTTTAAGATATTATTGATCATGAGCCTAGATTAGTTGAGGATTGACTGATGAGAATAGAGAAGACTCTTGATGGGATACATTATCCTCCTAAGAAGTGAGTAACATTAGCTACATTTCTATTAGATAGCGAGACTGAGCGCTGTTGGTTGGGCAAGAAGAGAGAGAAGTTTCAAAGTCATGCAAATACCTTAATTACTTGAGAGGAGTTTACGAAGACATTCAGGAAATAGTTTGCACCTCCGTCTTCTAGGAGATAGCTACATAGTTCTTTTCTAAGATTTATTTAGGGAAGTATGTTAATGATGTAGTATGAGGCAGATCGAGTTTATATACTACTCTCTTCATATGTATGCTTAATAGATGGCTAGTACTTCTGAGAAGAATTATTGTAGATTTCTTGAGGGACTCTAAGATGTTTTGAGGAAGACACTATTGGCATAGGATATTATATATTTTTTCTAGAGGATAGAGACTGATATGATAGCAGTGTAGCAGCAATGGGTAGCGAGCAAGAAAAGATTTGGTGGTGAGATAGTTAGTAGTAGATATTTTGGGAAGAAGAACATGTTTGGACCTATTGAGTTTAGAAGGAGGAGACAACCAGTAGTAGTTCCTTCTTGATCAGATAGAGGTCGTGTTGTCAATTTTGGGGGTTCAGCTAGTTCCCGCTATTATATCAATAGTGTGGAAGGAGACATAGTGGATAGTGTTATAGAGCAATGGGATGATATTTACACCATATAAGATATTAAATGGAAGATTTTGTGGGAATAAAGTGTACTTACATATGATATTTCAAGTAAATAGAACTTTCAAATGAAAATAACTCTACTATGAATCATTAGTGACTCTCTAGCATATAAGATGCATTTAGGTTAGAGTACTGCAAGAAAATTAACTTGCCCATGCTACGTGAAAGTAAGCAAGGTATTCACACTAAAAAATGAGCGAAAAAATGCATGGTTTGTTTGTCATCATATGCTCTTGCAAGTTGGTCATCTATTTAAGAGAAATAAAAAAGTTGTCATTAAAAAAAAAATAGAGTTAAAAATTATAGACTTTCCGTATATGGAATTGTTATCACAACTCGATGAAGAGAAATATTTTCAAAGATTTACCTAACACGAGGATAAACTTAATATGCCATGCACAATTTAGATGTTATATATGCTGAGAAGAATTTCTTTGACAATATATTCAATATTATGATTGACAGAAAAGACAAAATAAATGATAATTTGAAGGCAAGTATAAATGTAAAAGAGTACTACAAGAGAAGACATTTGGACCTACATAGGAAGAAAATGATAAAAAGTTGAAAGTTAACTGAATGTCACTTATACACTCACACTAAATAAAAAAGCAGCAGTGTGTTAATAGTTCCAATCATTGAAAATGCTAGATGAATATGCCTCAAATTTAATTGTGTTGATATGATATTGAAAACAATATCTAGAATGAAGAGTAATTATTGTCATATTTTTATAGAATGTGTGACCTCATATCACAAAAATCTTATATGAGTAGTACTAATTTTCTAACTAATCTATTTAAAAAAGAAAAAAAATTAAAAATTAAAAAAATTAATAAAAAAAATTCAAAAAAAACTGTTCTTGATATATCATGCAAAAATTATCTTGATCGGGCACAAATCTCGAGGCATAAGCAAGCCAGAAACTTCAAAAATTAAATCCAGTATCAGCTAAACTCCGATCTTAGCAAACTTATAGTGAACTGAGCATCTCAGAAATACGAACCCAATGACACCAAATTCGACTCAATCCGAGCTCAAATGAGTCCAAATCAAGGACCCGAAGCACTATTGGAAAGTTCGTACCACAATTTGAGTTGTCAAACGGTTTTCAAATATGACGTTCTTATAGTTGAATCGAGCGGCTCGACGAGACAAATCCAACGAGCCCAATATCGTTAAATTTTGACATCAATAAGACCTTCAAAAGTCTGATGAACGGTGCACGATCAAGGGATTTAATATCGGCTGTCCATTCGACCACTCCCTATTTCCCCCTGATCTCACACCTATTTACAGCCTATGCCACTCCAGAATATTTATAAATAGACCCCTCCTTTCTCATGAGAGGGGACCCAAGCAAGAATAAGAGAAGAAGATAAGAGAATGATATGAGGGAATAACTCCTCCTCGACCACCATCGGAATTCTGTCCGACGCCCGAGTGATGCCAAAATTCTGCCGGACGCCTGAGTGATGCCAAAATTCTTCCCAAGTGACTTCGGAATTCTGCCCGACGTTGAAATTCAGCCAGACTTCCAAACGACGCCGGAATTCTACCTGACCTCCAAAGGACGCCAACATTTTTCCCGATCTCCAAGTGACGCCGGAACTCTGCCCATCATTGTAACTGATTTTTAATCCTGAAGACATTCATTATAATCTGATCGTCCTAGATTTTACGGACGAGTCAGCCTCTTGTATTCCAAGCAAATACTAGTGGAACTCTTTTAACTGGGCGTGGCCCCGTACTTTTTCCCCTTTCAGGGTTTTTCATGTAAAAATCCTGGTGCTGCTTTTTCTCTCATGTTTGTGTGCTGGATATCAGTACAACGCTGAGACAGAAATTTTTTAACTCTATCGCCGCGTATATTCTAGCCCGCAACAATTCTATATGTAATGCATTCTAACTATATTTTATATATTTTAGAAAGACTGCGTACGACTTCAAGATGAGCAAAATCAGATTTCTAAATGTGATATCCTTTGATGGTTCAAAAAGTACCAACCAAACTATAATTTATGGTCCTTATAAGTAGTAAGAGAAATGCAAAAAAAAGAGATGGTATATGGATTGGCTAAAATTAACTACTCGTTAGATAAATTCAAGTATTTGTTACCATGCAAAACCTGGTAGGAGTACGAGTTAACAGAGGCCCGTTAAAAAATGAATTATGGGCCAAACTTTTTCCACCATATGGAGCTAAAGCAAGCTTAAAGAAAGCCCATGAAACCTAAGAAAGGCTTGTTAATGGAAGCCCATTAGGCTCACATCTTCTTAAGAAAATAAATAGTGCTTTGAAAAAAATTAAAATTTATTTTAATTCAAAATAGGTTATATAACATATAAAATTATGTATAAAAGTACCTTTTTATTATTATTATTTTATTTTATAATATGTTTATTAGATTTTAAGTACAACAAATAATATCTAAGAAATTAAAATATTTTATGCAGTAATTATGCAGAAATAGTAATTTATATTCACTAATTTATCATATAAATTTTAAGTAAAAATAACATCTAAATTAACTTAAAATTATTCAGTTATAAGTTAACTATCCGAATTGATATATTTTATAAACCAGCAATTCCATTCAAAATTAATATAAATATTATTCCAAGATGATATTATAATACTATTCAATAAATAAACAAAAAAATTCAAATTTTATAAAGCAAATAGTAAGTAATATATAGATAAAACTATTCCATTATTTGCACATCATTCTTATGAATTGGAAAACTTAATTAACTGAACAAACATTAATATTAACACATGCCTAAACATTTCTTGGATCTCCCTTACATCCATAATTATCTTCCCATATCATTTTATGCCTTATCTTAAGCATAAAGCCCCAATTGTGTAAGAGAGTCTGTCTGTCTCTATAATTTGCTATATATATTCTGTCCTATGTAAGCCATAAATGGAACACACATGTATTTTTACACAAATCACCTAACTGTCATTCAACATATAGGAAATGACAAAATCCTTGCTTTTTTCATAATGACAAATTGGTATAGTGCCAAAAATAAAAAATGAAATGAATAAGAAACTAAATCCCTCTCTCACTATAAATGAAATATAAAAGCTCACCAAATCTAGCAATAGTTCAACCATATTTGACATAGACACTAAAAAATCGCTAATTATGTACAAGGGACGCAGTGCCCATAGTCATGTTGGACTTTGGGGCTTTCAAACCAAGAGTCTTGAATGATTGTTTTTCTTACTGTATTCTTACTTAGTAATAATGTTGTGAATGACATTAATGACTAAATCCTCTCTCTCTCTCTCCCTCTCTCTCTCTCCTCTCTCTCTCTCTCTCTCTCTCTCCTCTTCTCCTCTCCTCTCTCTCCTCTCTCTCTCTCTACTATATATTAATAAATATAAATAATATATATAAATATAAATCCAAAGTTCTCTTGACAATATGATTTGACATAACGACATTCTCCTAATTTTAGAATAAAATTTTTCACAAATTTATTAAATACCAAATTGCATGAATAAAGATTTTACTAGGTCTAATGTGAGTAAAATTAAATCATGATAATCAATTGTTTATCAATTTAAATATTTTAATTTAAGGAAAAATGGAAATATAAACATTAGTACTTAAAATAATTTAAAAATATATAAATCAATTATTTATAAATTAATTCTTTCTAACTAGCCAACTGGACAATAATATTGCAGAAAAATAGAGATGACATTTATTATCAAATAAAATTTTATGTTGATCGGGCAAAATCTTGAAAGCAAATAATCAAGTTTGGAAACTTCAAAATTAAATCGGAAACCATCTCAACTCCGATTTAATACTTACAGTCGAATTGGAACTTCTCAAATTAAACCAAACACACAAATTCGACTCAATTTGTGCCCGAAAGTCCCAAATCAGGACCCAAAGCCATTTGGAAGTCAACTCCACTAATTGGTTTCAATAGTCAAAAATGCATGCTTATAGTGATTCGAGCAGCTCGACAAATGAATCCATGAGCCTAATACACTCAAATTCTGAATCATTTAAACATTCTAAATTTCAGTAAACAGTCCAAAAATTGGGGATTCAACGTCCTCCATTCAAACCACTCTCAAGTTTATCCTGATCTTTCATCCTATTAACTGTTTATGGCACCACACTTAAATAAACATATCGCCAACGGCTCTGATTTCTCATGATAGAGGCCAATCAACAAGAGAGGAAGAGAAACAGAGCCACAAACTCCTCATCAACCACCTCCCGCCACCGTACCAACGCCGACTTTCGTCTGTCATTGATTTTACCTATGCTGGACTTTCCGCCCGCGAGACTCAGCCATTCGAACTTAATCCTTCCCAGACTAATCATACTTCACAATGCCAACTTTCGCCCATCGTGGATTCCTACTGATGGCGGCTTCGCCCGTCACTTGATTCTCTGACACTGAACTTGCCCGTCGTCGAACTTCAGCCATCGCCAAACTTCTAACAATCTAGACTTACCCATCGTCAAATTCTACCCACTACTTTGCCTATAGACATACTTCTCCCCCAACGCTTATAACTCTCATGGGCCTTTTGCAAATCTACCTCAACGTCGAACTTCCATCCATCTTTGGATTTCGTCTCTTTCAAACTTCACCTGAGATGTGACTTTGGCTCGCCCCAATATGCAACTCCGCCGACCACCAACGAGCCTAGGTACTCCACATCTGTCCAATAACAATCTTCTGACCATACGTCTCCTATCGACTTGACCTTCTGACAATCCTCACAGACAATGATCCTCCTACCTCCTTCGCAAATACTAGTCTTTCCAACCTTAGCAACCCCCGACTATGGCCTTTTGCCTTTACACTTGTGAGTATAGTCTCTACCTCCGTCACCATTCCACAATTTTCTGACTTGTTGCCTGCCGATATGAACTTTTCGACCAACCGTCACAAACTACGGTTTTTCAAACTTTGTTGCCCATCGATTAAATGGATTTCATCCAAATAAACACATCAATAGTGATGTCTTCAGTCCCACCATATAGCACTATATACTATGTATATAATTTATTGTCTAGCAAAGTCCTTCCATCCAATAAAGAGCCCATTTTATATAACATACAAAATAGTGGTTCTATTCAAACTGCGCTAGGCCCGTATTTTGTCCCTTTTTAATTTTCCAATAAAAATTTAGGTGTTCTTAGAATGCTGCACACTCCTTTTATTGATGTATTTTGATCCATACAATCAAGACCTAATTTTCTATTTCCACCACCGCCGCCCCCCACCCCCCCCCCGCGTGAAATACACAACAGTAGTGCATAATAGAAAGGCACAAGGGCCAGTTTGCTCCACCAAAGATCATTCGTGTCAATACCTGCATAAACAATTTGCCGATCAATTTATGTAATTAATAGACGGGGTGGGGGGGCAAACTTGATTACATGTCCAAGAAGTTTCTCTAACTTTCTAATACTAATGAGACTTTGATCAAAGCTTTTAGCAATCACACTTGGCTTCTAATAAAATCAAGTTCTAGTGCAGTCCGCTGAACTTCTACTCCTGAAGCAAATTCTTTAATACCACAACAAAAGTTAATAAAGGTTAACGATGGCAACCATTCTTCACCATTAATTTTAGAACACTTGTGTTACCTCTCCTAATTAACATAATTTATATCAGGGGAATCGACTATGACCTCTCCATATAATTACCATTACGAGCATGCTCTAATAATATAACTGGATAGGTCCATCACATCTGTGGATCCTTGAACTCTTTAATCTAGGTTAATATCATCAATGTCCGACATAACAATCTCAGAGTAGGTCATATACTTCTTTGGATTCTCTCGACACTCTATATATGTACAGTCATCTGAGCGATGCTGTACATAAATCTGATTAATTTTGGGGATTATATCGACCTCTTCTTATAACATAATCGAGCAGCGCCGAATATAACCTCAGAATTACATCATGGGAGGATCCCAACCTCCATATAATAATTATCAGTAACGTGACATACCACCTCACAATCTCATCTTAGGTGGATCTTCACCACTGATGGTATACAAAATAAGCCTGACATATAAACCCGATTTATCATATAACCATGTAGATTTGTCTGAACCTCTTCCACAAAATCAACATCATTGATAATGCCTTGATAGCAACATTCTCTCTAGAAAGATTCATAAAAATAAGTGGTTCATAAAAGCAACACTTAGATGAAGACCATTAGAGCTAAAAAACCTCCAAAAGGTAAAGGATAATATACAAAGATATATTAAAAGATGCATAAATAACTAGTTTCTCTATGGGATAAGTTCATCAAATAAAAATAAACATCAGGCTCCATAAAATAATCTCAACTCATATGTATTAATATGATTTACATAAACACATAGGTTCAGTATAGCTTAATTGCAATAGTGAACAAGTACCACCAGAACATCATACAAAATGCTCAAGTAACAAGCCTTTAAAAATTCAAATATAATTTGATTATGAATCTTACTACAACATGGAAACCTCTGTAAACTTCTTAAAAAAAATTAAAGATATAACTATTACGGGCAGGGCCTCCAACTTAATGACACTATAGTTGATCATACTACAACATGCACACACTTGGCTTTCAAAGATATTTTATTACGGCACACATTAAATAGATGCTATCCTTGCCATAATGCACTTAACACCGCCCAAATTATCTCACCTGAGCCACTGCAGATTCTCATTTCAACACCTCACACTTCTCCTCTACATTGAATGCGGCACACCCCTACTATTTGTCAGCTCTTACTAGTAACCACACCAAAGTCTCTAAGAACAAAGATCTTTCTAACCACGTCTCTTTCGGACTAGTCCTAATGACATCACCTCCAATAAACTCAAACCTCCTCACCAGATAAAGCTTTCGACCTACGCCATTCGACTAGCCTACGATCCCACCCTGCTGACATGCCCTCTGACCTCCGCAACCACCAATCTTTTTGACTTTCGTCACCCACCAACTACATCCTTCGGGACCACCGGGGCACCATAACCACGGCTTTTGACCCCATCGCCACCAGCGACTAATGGTCCTTCTACAAATAACTCACAAAGTGTTTTTTTGCATTTTCAGCCATAAAGCACCATAAGTTTATAATTGTTACATCAACAACATTCCATCCAAGAAGGGGCTCATTCTGTACTCAACACAAATACTATGATTCATCAAATGGTCTAGAACTATTTTTCCCCTTTCCGAGTTTCTAGTAAAAACTGTGTCTCTTATGAATATCATACTCGTATCCATATGTGTCTGATTCGTACAAAGCAAAAGTAAAATTAATATTTCTCTAGCGCCACACAATCCTAGATGCAACAACTCAAATTAAAAACATGGACCAATATAGATCGAGAGAGAGATTACAATGATAATATTAGACACAAATAAAAATGTTCATATAATAATTAACTGAAAATAAATTATAATGATTAACAA
>NW_021319548.1:12153-19228 GCF_001605985.2 Dendrobium catenatum | reverse complement strand
AAGACCTTAGCTTTTAGTTATTTATATAATAGATTAGATACTAACGAGGGAGAAAGATACATATATATATATATATATATATATATATATTATCCAAAGGGTTCATCTTGAACAATAATTTGATGTGACTAGTAATGACATTCTTCCCTTAAATTTTTTAGAATAAAATTTGCACATAAGATTTATGAAATACAAATGTGCATGATATAAGATTTTAATTAGGCTCTAATGTGAGTTATAGAAAATTAAATCATGCATAATCAAATTGTGTTATCAAATTTTAAAATATTTTTTAATTTAAATGGAAAATGGAAATGAGAAAATTTAGTACCTAAAATAATTCTTTTAAATATATAAATTCCAATTAATTTATAAAACTAATTATTTCTACCTTAGCCAACTCGTACTAATAATCATGGTCATGCAAAATAGAGATGACATTTGATTTAACATCAAAAAATTATGTTGATCGGGTACAAATCTCGAAGCAAAATCATGTTGGAAACTTCAAAAATTAAATCGGACACCATTTCAACTCTGATTTCGACACTTATAGTTGAACTGAACTTCTCAAAAATATGAACCCAATGACACCAAATTCGACTCAATTTGAGCCCAATTGAGTCCAAATTAAGGGCCCAGAGTGCATTTGTAAGGTTCAATCCATAATTTAGATTACCAAATTGTTTCCAAACATGACTTGCTTATAGTCGAATAGAACGGCTCGATAAGGCAAATCCAATGAGCCAAAGATCATCAAATTTTGTTATCATTAAGATATTCAAATGTTTAGTAAACTGTTCAAAATTGAGGGATTCAGCATCGACCGTCCATTCAAACCACTCTCAATTTACCCTTGATCTTCCTCCTATTTTCTGGCCATGCTACTATCAAAAAACTATAAATAGAACCCTCATTTCTCATGAGAGAGGTGCCAAGTAAGCAAGGAGAAAGAAGAGAAAAGAGGAAGATAAATCAGAGATTTCTTGCCACCAAACTACTCCTTGACAACCTCCCAGCCACCGACTGACGCCGGACTTTTGCCCGTCGTTGGATTTCTACATTATGTCGGACTTTCACCCGTCGCTAGACTTCAACCTGCCACCGAACTTTAGCCCGTCACCGAACTTTAGCCCATCGTCAGACTTTCATCGGACTTTTACCAGGCTCTAGACTTTCGCCCGTCATCAGATTTCTACCCGATGCTGGACTTTTGCCCGTCACTGGCTAACCACTGTCTCCTATCGACTATGATCCTTCTGACATCCTTTGCTAGACAATGGTTCTTCCGACCTCCTTTGCCAAATAATGGTCTTTCTTACCTTAGTCACCAGTTGACTACGGTCATTTCGACCTCCATCGCCTGTCAACTACAGTCTTTCTGACCTCTCTCACCATCCAACAATCTTTTCAACTTTTGTCGCCCGCTGACTATAGACCTTTCGATCATCTTCACCTGACTACGGTCTTTTTGACTTCTATTGCCCGCCGATTATGATTATTTCGACCAAATGAATACATCAATAGTGATTCTTCCTATTTCCATCATATAATGCACTATATATGATGTATATTCGTTACATTAAGCTCATGTCTTCCATTTAATGAAGGGCCTCATTTGTAATTAACTGCCAATATTAGTGAATTCATTCAAACTAGGCTAGGCCTAGTAGTCTTTCCCTTATTTAAAGTTTTTCATGTAAAAATCTTAAAGTCTCTTATGAATGCTACACACTCTCTTTTTACCTGATTGTATGTTGGATCATCGTATAAAGCTAAGATGCTAAATTTTCTATTTCTCTACCACCACGAATATTACACAACAGTTTGGCGCCATATGTGAGAATATGGTTCCCGACTGGGGGGCCAATTTTTACTCCGACCTCGAAAGATCATTCGTGTCAATATCCTCGCATCAACTATTGATGCATCAATTTTATGGTAATTAAATGTGGACTAGGCGGGCAACCTTGACAACAATCATGGTCAAGATGTTTCCTCTAACTTTTCTAATATCTAAGAGATATCTTAGAATCATAAAGTTTCTAGCAAATGCAAAGATGCTTTTAATAAAATTCAAGCCTTATGCAGTCCCTAGCTGAACTTCTACTCCTTGGGTAAGGTCCTAATCTCAACCTCAAAAAGGCAATAAATGTCTAATAATGGACCATTCTTCACCATTAATTTGAGATACACGAGGTATTTTTCCCTCCCAATCAAGGAAAAATCGATCCCAAGGGGATTCAATATGACATCTTCCATATAGGTTAATGTCATCGAGCAGTACTCTGACATATAATCTCAGATAGGTCATACAAACTTGGTTGATTCTCTTGACCTCTTTTATATAGGTTAATGTCATCAAGTTGTGCTCTAATATATAACCTCGGATAGGTTATACATCCTTGGTAGATTCTCTCGACCTCTTCTATATAGGTTAATGTCATCTAGTGACGTTGTGACATAAGAACCTTGGATAGATCATACATTCTTGGTGGATTCTCTCAACCTCTTCCATATAAGTTAATGTCATTGAACAGTGCACTGACATATAAACTAAAATATGCTATACATCATTGGAGGATTCTCTCAACATCTTCCATATATGTTAATGTTATTGAGCAATACTTTGATATACAACGTCAGAAAGGGCATACATCCTTGGCATATTCTCTCGACCTCTTCCACATTGATTAATATCATTAAATAATACTATAACATACAACCTCAGATATGTCATACATCCTTGATATATTTTTTGAACCTCTTCCACAGATGTTAATGTCATCGAGTAATGCTTTGAGTAGACAACATTCTCTCTAGAAAGATAACATGAAAATAAGTGGTTCATAAAATCATCACTTATATGAAGACCTTTGAAGGCTAAAAAACCTCCAAAAGGTATATGGAGAAATATATCAAAGCATATTTTAATGATGCATAAATAACTTAGTTTTCTCTAGGGGATAAGTTCATTTCAAATGAAAAATAAACATCAAGCTCATACAAATAATCTCAACTTCATCTATAATATTATTGGAGTTGCATAGATTCCATAATAGGTTTAAATACATTCATTTTTGCAAGTTGCTGAAACTAAAGTTACACCATAATAATCTATATAAGTTAATGTCATCAAATAACAAACAACTTTAAAAAATGCCAAATATCATTGGTGGATGATATTAAATTCTTATCTACTATACATTGAAGCATCTCTTGTAGCTTCTTCTTCAAATAAAAGTTAAAGATTATAACCTGATTATCATTAGGCCTCCACTCAATTGACACTGTTAGTGTGTCTCTAGACTACTAGCATGGCATATTGCTTTGACTCCTTCAATCAGGGAAATCTGATTTACGCACACATTAATATAAATGTCTATTACCTTTGCAAAATGCAACTTAACCACTACCATCATTAATCTTTCACCTGATGTCCACCATCGATTCTTCATTTCATATCAATTCTCATCGGCTTCTCTCTTAACTACTGATAGCGGCACACCCTCCAACTATTTCCTTCAGCTCTTCACTAGATAGTCGATCATCACTGAATTTCCTCCCGACTATCAATCACCATCAAACTTCCACTCGATCTTCAATCGCTGATGGACTTTCACTCCAACAATATCAAAATTCATCATGTATACCAACAATCACTAGTTCTCCTCCCAGGTACTATTACCACCAAATCTTCTCAAATCACTCTCATATGCATTTGATCTTCATCTATCAAGTACAATTTATTGAGAGAGTAAATTCTCATCATGACTTCTTCTACATAAAAAAGGGCACTAAAGCTCGATAGGGGATGTAACCTATCTCAAACAGTGGAATGTCTATAATATAAGAAGAAGAACATACGAGAAGAAAAAATAAGAAGGAAAAAATCTCCTTCTATACAAAAGAGGGGTACTAAAACTTGATAGAGGATGCAGCACATCTAAGATAGTGGAATGCCTATAATATAAGAAGTAGACAACAGGAGAAGGAAAGGGAGGGAAGCAAAAATTTTAACTTCTACACAAAAAAGGTGTACTAAATTTGCGTAGAGGATGTCACCTATAAAAAACTGTGGAAGGCCTCAATTATAAGAAGGTCAAAGGGAGAAGGGAGAAAAGAGAAATGTGCAATTTTTCCCTTGTCCCAGGGGCGTATTTATTGGATAAAAAGGTGGGAAAATATTCAAAATTGGAGGGGAAATTTGCCTCAAATTTTGTTAAAAAATGTTTTAAAATTTTCTATAAGTTTTTCAAATTTTTGGGGCCCAATTATTATATTTTTGGTTTTCTCTCAAAGAAAAAGGGATGAAAAAAATACAAAGAAAAATCATAATTAAAATAAAAAATTATTCAATTTCGGCGAGCGTCGTTGTAGTCTCATCCAGCTCAAATTAAAAAAAAATGCATGTGACCCAATGTAAAAAAAGGATTCCTTTTTTATATGACAGTTGTTTATATAACCATATGCAAGTGAACCGCGTGCCCTAAGGGACGTGCTATTCCGTCACCACCAGCGACAGGCGGCAGCCGATAGGTTCGTTTGCCTACTCATGTTCATTCCTGATTTTCGGGCTAGATAGTCCAAATCATACATTTCTGAGGCCCTCAAAATCCTTTTTTGATGTTTAGAATTGCATTTTGACACTTTCAGAGCTCAACAAAGTATCTATATGAAAGTGCTCAGATGACACTAGAAAGTGCTCTGATACCACTTGAAAGTTAGTTAGGGATGTTAAACCCTTATGAACTGGCCCAAGGCTAACAAAGAGAGAAGTGAATTGGATAACTTTAAAACCAAAAACACGAACCAAATCACCACAATCAAAGTGCGGAAGAAAAATAAATGCATAAGCGATAATAAGAAAAAAACACACCGGATTTATAGTGGTTCGGTCAAACCTTGACCTACGTCCACTCCTTGGAGGGAAAATATGGGACAACTAATATATCACCAAAAAATTATGTTGATCGGGCACAAATCTCGTGGAAAAATAAAGTTGAAAACTTTAAAAATTAAATTGGAGACCATCTCAACTTAAATTTTGCCAAACTTACAATCGAATTGAATGTCTCTAAAATATGAACCCAATGACACCAAATTTGAGTCAATTTGAGCCCAAATGAGTCTCGAAGCACATTTGGAAGGTTCAATCAATAATTTAGATTACCAAATAGTTTCCAAATGTGATATGCTTATAAATCAATCAAGCGGCTCAACAAGACAAATCCAACAAACTAAAGATCATTAAATTATGATATCATTAAGACATTGAAATGTCCAGTAAACAGTCCACTATCAAGGGATTCAACATTAGTTGTCCATTCAAACCACTCCAAATTTACACATGATCTTTCTCCTATTTACTAAACATGTCACTCTCAGAAAATTATAAATAGACCACTCATTTCTCATGAGAGGGGGGCCAAGCAAGCAAGGTGGAAGAAGTGGCCCAAGAAAGGAGGAGATGAAGAGAGGAGAGTAAGAGAAATTGAATATTTCTCTTGCCACCAAACTCCTCCTCTGCCACCTCCCGGCCACTGACCTACGCCAGATTTTCTCCTATCATTAGATTTCTACCTAACGTCGGACTTCCGCCCGTCACTGGACTTCTATCCATCACCATACATTCTTCGGACTTCTACCCAACGACGGACTTCCCCCCATCATCAGACTTCTACCCGACGCCAGACTTTCATCGTCGCTGGATTTCTAGACGCCATCAGACTTTTGCCAGTCGTTAGACTTCTGCCCATCGCTAGATGTTCATTAGACTTCTACCCGACATCAGACTTTCGCTCGTCGTTGTATTTCTACTTGATGTCTAACTTCCGCCCATCGCTGGACTTTTATCGTACTTGCACTCGACACCAAACTTTCATCCATCTCTGGACTTCTGCCCGTTGTTGTACTTTCATCGGACTTCTACCCGACGCTAAAATTTTGTCCATCACGGACTTCCACCCGACAATCAACTGAAGTCATACTTCTACTTGGGACGTTGCACTTCTATTCAACTACCAACTAATACTAAACTTTTGTCCGACCACCAATAGACGACGAACATCCACCCGACCACTATCTACGATCCTTCTGACCTTCGTCGCCAAACAATGATCTTTCTATCCACTGTCTCCTGTCGACTACAATCCTTTTGACATCCATCTCCAGACAATGGTCCTCCAACCTCCTTCACCAGATAATAGTCTTTTTGACCTTAGTTGCCCATTGACAATGGTCCTTCTAACCTTCATCGCCTACTGACTATAGTCCATCCGACCTCTGTTAGCATCCAACAGTCTTTTTTACTTTCGTCATCCGCTGATTACGATCCTTTTGACCACCGTCACCTAACTACAGCCTTTTTGACCTCCGTCGTCCACCGACTATGATCCTTTCGACCAAATGAACACATCAATAGTGATTATTTCTATTTACACCATGTAATGCACTCCATATGTTGTATATTTGTAACATCAAGCTAAGGCCTTCCATCCAATGAAGAGCCTCATTTGTAATCAACTGCAAATACTAGTGGATTCATTAAAACTGGGTTAGGCCCCATGATTTTTCTCCTTTTTAGGGTTTTCTACGAAAAAATTTTGATGTCTCTTATGAATACTGCATTATCTCTTTTATCCGTATGTGTGCTAGATCTTCGTACAAAGCTAAGAGGTTAAACTTTATATTTCTCTATCGCCACGAATATTCCAGATGCAACAACATTCAAATTAAGTAAACTATGTTGTGACCAATATGAGATGTTTATTCTGAGATTAATTACAATTTGTATAATAATTATGATCACAAATTAATAGAGACGGCTCATATAATCAAGTTAAGTTGATAAATAATATTATAATGATTATATAACTCTATATATTCATAATCTTAAAAGCTTCTGTTATTAGTGGTTAATATATATACACAATACACTATAATAAGTTTTAATAATCTAAATATATAATTTTTAAAAACTCTATACTTTGAGTTATATCTATGATTTATTTTAGCATAGAGCTATCAAATTCATAGTTTATAATTGAAGTTGATACTAAAAGAAACTAAATAG